>NC_092286.1:22148656-22211156 GCF_036320965.1 Panulirus ornatus | reverse complement strand
CTAATGTGAAAATGGATTACTGGAAGGTCTTGCGGGTTATGAAGGACTTATTCCCATAATACTGACGTCCGGCTGAATTTAGACCAATGCATTTCCCTCTTCTGAGTCGTCACAGAGAAACATGACACGTACGCTATGCAGGAAAGTAAGAATCACACAACAACATAGTTCTACTGGGTGTGTAACGTCAACCATTACATATAAATCATATACACTATCGTCATCATACATAACAGGGGATGGGGGATATAGCCATGCCAACACACACACACACACACACACACACACACACACACACACACACACACACACACACACACATCATCATCATATATATATATATATATATATATATATATATATATATATATATATATATATATATATATATATATATATATATATATTGTACAAAGGCAAAGGGGACAAAAGTGAGTGCTCAAATTTCAGAGTATAAGTTTGTTGAGTATTCCTGGTAAATTATATGGAAGGGTATTGATTGAGAGGGTGAAGGCATGTACAGAGCATCAGATTGGGGAAGAGCAGTGTGGTTTCAGAAGTGGTAGAGGATGTGTGGATCAGGTGTTTGCTTTGAAGAATGTATGTGAGAAATACTTAGAAAAGCAAATGGATTTGTATGTAGCATTTATGGATCTGGAGAAGGCATATGATAGAGTTGATAGAGATGCTCTGTGGAAGGTATTAAGAATATATGGTGTGGGAGGCAAGTTGTTAGAAGCAGTGAAAAGTTTTTATCGAGGATGTAAGGCATGTGTACGTGTAGGAAGAGAGGAAAGTGATTGGTTCTCAGTGAATGTAGGTTTGCGGCAGGGGTGTGTGATGTCTCCATGGTTGTTTAATTTGTTTATGGATGGGGTTGTTGGGGAGGTGAATGCAAGAGTTTTGGAAAGAGGGGCAAATATGAAGTCTGTTGTGGATGAGAGAGCTTGGGAAGTGAGTCAGTTGTTGTTCGCTGATGATACAGCGCTGGTGGCTGATTCATGTGAGAAACTGCAAAAGCTGGTGACTGAGTTTGGTAAAGTGTGTGAAAGAAGAAAGTTAAGAGTAAATGTGAATAAGAGTAAGGTTATTAGGTACAGTAGGGTTGAGGGTCAAGTCAATTGGGAGGTGAGTTTGAATGGAGAAAAACTGGAGGAAGTAAAGTGTTTTAGATATCTGGGAGTGGATCTGGCAGCGGATGGAACCATGGAAGCGGAAGTGGATCATAGGGTGGGGGAGGGGGCGAAAATCCTGGGAGCCTTGAAGAATGTGTGGAAGTCGAGAACATTATCTCGGAAAGCAAAAATGGGTATGTTTGAAGGAATAGTGGTTCCAACAATGTTGTATGGTTGCGAGGCGTGGGCTATGGATAGAGTTGTGCGCAGGAGGGTGGATGTGCTGGAAATGAGATGTTTGAGGACAATGTGTGGTGTGAGGTGGTTTGATCGAGTAAGTAACGTAAGGGTAAGAGAGATGTGTGGAAATAAAAAGAGCGTGGTTGAGAGAGCAGAAGGTGTTTTGAAATGGTTTGGGCACATGGAGAGAATGAGTGAGGAAAGATTGACCAAGAGGATATATGTGTCGGAGGTGGAGGGAACGAGGAGAAGTGGGAGACCAAATTGGAGGTGGAAAGATGGAGTGAAAAGGATTTTGTGTGATCGGGGCCTGAACATGAAGGAGGGTGAAAGGAGGGCAAGGAATATAGTGAATTGGATCGATGTGGTATACCGGGGTTGACGTGCTGTCAGTGGATTGAATCAGGGCATGTGAAGCGTCTGGGGTAAACCATGGAAAGCTGTGTAGGTATGTATATTTTGCGTGTGTGGACGTGTATGTATATACATGTGTATGGGGGTGGGTTGGGCCATTTCTTTCGTCTGTTTCCTTGAGCTATACCTCGCAAACGCGGGAGACAGCGACAAAGCAAAAAAAAAAAAATATATATATATTTATTTATTTTCATTTATTTATTCATTTATCTATTTCATTTATTCATTTTGCTTTGTCGCTGTCTCCCGCGTTAGCGAGGTAGCGCAAGGAAACAGACGAAAGAATGGCCCAACCCACCCACATACACATGTATATACATACACGTCCACACACGCAAACATACATACCTATACATCTCAACGTATACATATATATACACACAAAGACATATACATATATACACATGTACATGGTTCATACTGTCTGCCTTCATTCCCATTGCCACCCCGCCACACATGAAATAACAACCCCCTTCCCCCTCATTGCGCGAGGCAGCGCTAGGAAAAGACAACAAAGGCCACATTCGTTCACACTCAGTCTCTAGCTGTCATGTAATAATGCATCGAAACCACAGCTCCCTCTCCACATCCAGGCCCTACAAAACTTTCCATGGTTTACCCCAGACGCTTCACATGCCCTGGTTCAATCCATTGAGAGAACGTCGACCCCGGCATACCACATCGTTCCAATTCACTCTATTCCTTGCACGCCTTTCACCTTCCTGCATGTTCAGGCCCCGATCACTCAAAATCTTTTTCACTCCATCTTTCCACCTCCAATCTGGAGGATTTCCAGCCCCCCGCTCCCTCCCCTCTTAGTGGCCTTTTACGACACTCAGAGAATACGTGGGCAGCATTCTTTCTTTCCTATACCCGGGAATAACAATAAATCTGTATACCTAAGTAAATTCTTTCAAGTACAATCAGTGAGTATGTAATCATTAACCACATGACACTATTCTTAAAAGTGAACCTATCAGTAATTAACAACAGATACCTACATCGTAAAATGCATAACTTTCTAAATATCCTCACACTACAGCAATAAAGGCAAGGGTATTCATCACGGCGTGGTGAGTGTGCTACCCCTGGCTGACTCCGGCCAGAGCAAAAATATCTAACCTCAGCTTCCTTCCCTGAGGTCCTCATGTTGTGAGGATCTACTGCGCACAGGTGGCATGGATGGATGTCTATCAGGTTGTTGAAGTCGGACTTGATGGCACCGAGTTTGAGGCCAATACTAGAGCCGTGCGTAATCACACCAGCACTGGGTCCAAACACGTGCCATCCAATGACTCGATCATTTTCACTCTTAACACAGATGAGTTATGCATCGCAGTCATTCTCTGGTAATGAGGAACAGTGAATTCTAGCAGCAGGAAGTTGGTGTGGTGCACCTCGATGTCGTCTCCACCATACGTCTCTACATAAACCATACTGTAGAGGTGTCAAAACAGTTGTAGGTACATTCAAGGAGTCAGTCGACTGTGGTCTATGTCCAAAGAGGCGCCGGGCTAACAGTCGGCCTGTCTGGTCTGCTCGGTATGGTCTTCTATCACTTGAACACTTTTGGCCATTTCAACAGTGTGGCACCTGCTCGTCGTACACGTGAAGTGCAGGGGAGTCCCTGCCTCTGTGTTGTATTCATCGAGCATTTCGTCTCGTTCATTGGTTTTTGCAGTTACCTTCAGCCTGCGCGGTGAACCTTCCTCAATGTGGTCAATACATGTTGGTACAGCGCCACGAATACACCTCCATTCTGCTTCATGTATGCCCCATTTATCCAACCATCGGCTGATCAAATCCACACAGAAGAATGGACGGTACCATATTATAGTTAATTCATAACCCACAGTCCGGCCAGAACACCAGCACGTTCACGAGCCACGTATGAGGCTCCGACAGGAAGAGATCTGCCAGCAGCGTAGGACACTCAAAATATGTCACCTGAGGTGATGCAACGCTCGTGTGCACCAGGAACATCAGGCTAACGTGGCCCCTCCAACCACAGCCTGTGGCCAGAATAAACTTGTCAGCTGTAATTACAATCTCTCTACCCGCTCGGTCAACAGTCGTTAGTGTGTGAATCCATGAATTCTGCACTGCTCAGTATATATATATATATATATATATATATATATATATATATATATATATATATATATATATATATATATATATATATATATATATATATATATATATATATACATATATATACATATATATATATATATATATATATATATATATATATATATATTATATATATATATATATATATATATATATATATATTTTCTTTCTTTTAAACTATTCGCCATTTCCCGCGTTAGCGAGGTAGCATTAAGAACAGAGGACTGGGCCTTTGAGGGAATACCCTCACCTGGCCCAATTCTCTGTTCCTTCTTTTGGAAAATTAAAAAAAAAACGAGAGGGGAGGATTTCCAGCCCCCCGCTCCCTCCCCTTTTAGTCGCCTTCTACGACACGCAGGGTATACGTGGGAAGTATTCTTAATCCCCTATCCCCAGGGATAATATATATATATATATATATATATATATATATATATATATATATATATATATATATATATATATATATATATATATATATATATATGTATATATATATATATATATATATATATATATATATATATATATATATATATATATATATATATATATATATATATATATATATATATGGGGAAAATGAAACACGATAAGTTCCCATGTGCACTTTCGTGTAATAATCACATCTTCAGGGGGATACAAGAAAGGAATATAAGCCAGTTGATATACATCGAAGAGACGAAGCTAGGACGCCATATGGTAAACATGGTAATAATTTTGCTTTACTTTCCATGCTGCTAAATCCTTTAATGTAAATGTGCCTTCAACAACAATAATACTATAAAGAATATCTTAATCAGGAACTCACCAGAAAATTCTCCTGGGTGCATCTACAAAGTGCCATGTAGAGACTGTGATAAGTTTTATGTTGAGCAGACTGGTAAGGATCTTTCTGTTAGACTTAAGTAACATAAACATAGTATAAGAACGGGACAAGAATCAAATGCCTTGTTTAATCACGTTAAAACCTATGATCATTGTATTGACTGGAGTAATGCCATCTCAATCATTAACTCTAACCCCAGTACAAAGGAGAAATATCATTAATTTTTCTATCATTAAATACACAAAGAATTTTAACCTTAATATTAGTGAAGGTCTATACAAACTGGATAACTTTATTGTTGATGAAATTCGTAAACAATTCACTTTCTTGACCACATAATAAGTCTGTCTTCGACAAACATGTTTACCAAATGGCGTCCTAGCTACGTCTCTTGGTTGTATATCAACTGACTGTTATATTTCTCTCTTGTGTTTCCCCAGATGATGTGATTATTACACGAAAAGGCACCTGGGAACTTATCGTGTTTCATTTTCCCCGTGGACTCATAGAAATATACTTGATCATGCGCAAAAAAAATTGTGATCCTTTCCAATATATATATATATATATATATATATATATATATATATGTGTGTGTGTGAGAAGGAGATGGAGTGAGTATTTTGAAGGTTTGTTGAATGTGTTTGATGATAGAGTGGCAGATATAGGGTGTTTTGGTCGAGGTGGTGTGCAAAGTGAGAGGGTTAGGGAAAATGATTTGGTAAGCAGAGAAGAGGTAGTAAAAGCTTTGCGGAAGATGAAAGCCGGCAAGGCAGCAGGTTTGGATGGTATTGCAGTGGAATTTATTAAAAAAGGGGGTGACTGTATTGTTGACTGGTTGGTAAGGTTATTTAATGTATGTATGACTCATGGTGAGGTGCCTGAGGATTGGCGGAATGCGTGCATAGTGCCATTGTACAAAGGCAAAGGGGATAAGAGTGAGTGCTCAAATTACAGAGGTATAAGTTTGTTGAGTATTCCTGGTAAATTATATGGGAGGGTATTGATTGAGAGGGTGAAGGCATGTACAGAGCATCAGATTGGGGAAGAGCAGTGTGGTTTCAGAAGTGGTAGAGGATGTGTGGATCAGGTGTTTGCTTTGAAAAATATATGTGAGAAATACTTAGAAAAGCAAATGGATTTGTATGTAGCAAGTATGAAGTCTGTTGGGGATGAGAGAGCTTGGGAAGTGAGTCAGTTGTTGTTCGCTGATGATACAGCGCTGGTGGCTGATTCATGTGAGAAACTGTAGAAGCTGGTGACTGAGTTTGGTAAAGTGTGTGAAAGAAGAAAGTTAAGAGTAAATGTGAATAAGAGCAAGGTTATTAGGTACAGTAGGGTTGAGGGTCAAGTCAATTGGGAGGTGAGTTTGAATGGAGAAAAACTGGAGGAAGTGAAGTGTTTTAGATATCTGGGAGTGGATCTGGCAGCGG
This sequence comes from Panulirus ornatus, assembly GCF_036320965.1. NCBI lineage: Eukaryota > Metazoa > Arthropoda > Malacostraca > Decapoda > Palinuridae > Panulirus > Panulirus ornatus. Next base: position 22,204,989 of record NC_092286.1, on the reverse strand, counting down.
ATGGAACCATGGAAGCGGAAGTGGATCATAGGGTGGGGGAAGGGGCGAAAATTCTGGGGGCCTTGAAGAATGTGTGGAAGTCGAGAACATTATCTCGGAAAGCAAAAACGGGTATGTTTGAAGGAATAGTGGTTCCAACAATGTTGTATGGTTGCGAGGCGTGGGCTATGGATAGAGTTGTGCGCAGGAGGATGGATGTGCTGGAAATGAGATGTTTGAGGACAATGTGTGGTGTGAGGTGGTTTGATCGAGTGAGTAACGTAAGGGTAAGAGAGATGTGTGGAAATAAAAAGAGCGTGGTTGAGAGAGCAGAAGAGGGTGTTTTGAAGTGGTTTGGGCACATGGAGAGAATGAGTGAAGAAAGATTGACCAAGAGGATATATGTGTCGGAGGTGGAGGGAACGAGGAGAAGAGGGAGACCAAATTGGAGGTGGAAAGATGGAGTGAAAAAGATTTTGTGTGATCGGGGCCTGAACATGCAGGAGGGTGAAAGGAGGGCAAGGAATAGAGTGAATTGGAGCGATGTGGTATACCGGGGTTGACGTGCTGTCAGTGGAGTGAATCAAGGCATGTGAAGCGTCTGGGGTAAACCATGGAAAGCTGTGTAGGTATGTATATTTGCGTGTGTGGACGTATGTATATACATGTGTATGGGGGGGGGGGGGCATTTCTTTCGTCTGTTTCCTTGCGCTACCTCGCAAACGCGGGAGACAGCGACAAAGTATAAAAAAAAAAAAAAAATTTATGGATCTGGAGAAGGCATATGATAGAGTTGATAGAGATGCTCTGTGGAAGGTATTAAGAATATATGGTGTGGGAGGAAAGTTGTTAGAAGCAGTGAAAAGTTTTTATCGAGGATGTAAGGCATGTGTACGTGTAGGAAGAGAGGAAAGCGATTGGTTCTCAGTGAATGTAGGTTTGCGGCAGGGGTGTGTGATGTCTCCACGGTTGTTTAATTTGTTTATGGATGGGGTTGTTAGGGAGGTGAATGCAAGAGTTTTGGAAAGAGGGGCAAGTATGAAGTCTGTTGGGGATGAGAGAGCTTGGGAAGTGAGTCAGTTGTTGTTCGCTGATGATACAGCGCTGGTGGCTGATTCATGTGAGAAACTGCAGAAGCTGGTGACTGAGTTTGGTAAAGTGTATGAAAGAAGAAAGTTAAGAGTAAATGTGAATAAGAGCAAGGTTATTAGGTACAGTAGGGTTGAGGGTCAAGTCAATTGGGAGGTGAGTTTGAATGGAGAAAAACTGGAGGAAGTGAAGTGTTTTAGATATCTGGGAGTGGATCTGGCAGCGGATGGAACCATGGAAGCGGAAGTGGATCATAGGGTGGGGGAGGGGGCGAAAATTCTGGGAGCCTTGAAGAATGTGTGGAAGTCGAGAACATTATCTCGGAAAGCAAAAATGGGTATGTTTGAAGGAATAGTGGTTCCAACAATGTTGTATCGTTGCGAGGCGTGGGCTATGGATAGAGTTGTGCGCAGGAGGATGGATGTGCTGGAAATGAGATGTTTGAGGACAATGTGTGGTGTGAGGTGGTGTGATCGAGTAAGTAACGTAAGGGTAATAGAGATGTGTGGAAATAAAAAGAGCGTGGTTGAGAGAGCAGAAGAGGGTGTTTTGAAATGGTTTGGGCACATGGAGAGAATGAGTGAGGAAAGATTGACCAAGAGGATATATGTGTCGGAGGTGGAGGGAACGAGGAGAAGAGGGAGACCAAATTGGAGGTGGAAAGATGGAGTGAAAAGGATTTTGTGTGAATGGGGCCTGAACTTGCAGGAGGGTGAAAGGAGGGCAAGGAATAGAGTGAATTGGAGCGATGTGGTATACCGGGGTTGACGTGCTGTCAGTGGATTGAATCAGGGCATGTGAAGCGTCTGGGGTAAACCATGGAAAGCTGTGTAGATATGTATATTTGCGTGTGTGGACGTATGTATATACATGTGTATGGGGGTGGGTTGGGCCATTTCTTTCGTCTGTTTCCTTGCGCTACCTCGCAAACGCGGGAGACAGCGGCAAAAAAAAAAAAAAAAAAAAAAAAAAATATATATATATATATATATATATATATATATATATATATATATATATATATATATATATATATATATATATATATATATATATATATATATATATATATATATATATATATATATATATATATATACATATCCCTGGGGATAGGGGAGAAAGAATACTTCCCACGTATTCCCTGCGTGTCGTAGAAGGCGACTAAGAGGGGAGGGAGCGGGGGGCTATAAATCCTCCCCTCTCAATTTTTTTTAATTTTCCAAAAGAAGGAACAGATAAGGGGGCCAGGTGAGGATATTCCCTCAATGGCCCAGTTCTCTGTTCTTAACGCTACCTCGCTAACGCGGGAAATGGCGAATAGTTTAAAAAAAAAAAATATATATGTAGCATTTATGGATCTGGAGAAGGCATATGATAGAGTTGATAGAGATGCTCTGTGGAAGGTATTAAGAATATATGGTGTGGGAGGAAAGTTGTTAGAAGCAGTGAAAAGTTTTTATCGAGGATGTAAGGCATGTGTACGTGTAGGAAGAGAGGAAAGTGATTGGTTCTCAGTGAATGTAGGTTTGCGGCAGGGGTGTGTGATGTCTCCATGGTTGTTTAATTTGTTTATGGATGGGGTTGTTAGGGAGGTGAATGCAAGAGTTTTGGAAAGAGAGGCAAGGATGAAGTCTGTTGGGGATGAGAGAGCTTGGGAAGTGAGTCAGTTGTTGTTCGCTGATGATACAGCGCTGGTGGCTGATTCATGTGAGAAACTGCAGAAGCTGGTGACTGAGTTTGGTAAAGTGTGTGAAAGAAGAAAGTTAAGAGTAAATGTGAATAAGAGCAAGGTTATTAGGTACAGTATGGTTGAGGGTCAAGTCAATTGGGAGGTGAGTTTGAATGGAGAAAAACTGGAGGAAGTGAAGTGTTTTAGATATCTGGGAGTGGATCTGGCAGCGGATGGAAACATGGAAGCGGAAGTGGATCATAGGGTGGGGAGGGGGCGAAAATTCTGGGAGCCTTGAAGAATGTGTGGAAGTCGAGAACATTATCTCGGAAAGCAAAAATGGGTATGTTTGAAGGAATAGTGGTTCCAACAATGTTGTATGGTTGCGAGGCGTGGGCTATGGATAGAGTTGTGCGCAGGAGGATGGATGTGCTGGAAATGAGATGTTTGAGGACAATGTGTGGTGTGAGGTGGTTTGATCGAGTAAATAACGTAAGGGTAAGAGAGATGTGTGGAAATAAAAAGAGCGTGGTTGAGAGAGCAGAAGAGGGTGTTTTGAAATGGTTTGGTCACATGGAGAGAATGAGTGAGGAAAGATTGACCAAGAGGATATATGTGTCGGAGGTGGAGGGAACGAGGAGAAGAGGGAGACCAAATTGGAGGTGGAAAGATGGAGTAAAAAAGATTTTGTGTGATCGGGGCCTGAACATGCAGGAGGGTGAAAGGAGGGCAAGGAATAGAGTGAATTGGAGCGATGTGGTATACCGGGGTTGACGTGCTGTCAGTGGATTGAATCAAGGCATGTGAAGCGTCTGGGGTAAACCATGGAAAGCTGTGTAGGTATGTATATTTGCGTGTGTGGACGTATGTATATACATGTGTATGGGGGTGGGTTGGGCCATTTCTTTCGTCTGTTTCCTTGCGCTACCTCGCAAACGCGGGAGACAGCGACAAAGCAAAAAAAAAAAAAAAAAAGAAAAAAATATATATATTGTTAGAAGCAGTGAAAAGTTTTTATCGAGGATGTAAGGCATGTGTACGTGTAGGAAGAGAGGAAAGTGATTGGTTCTCAGTGAATGTAGGTTTGCGGCAGGGGTGTGTGATGTCTCCATGGTTGTTTAATTTGTTTATGGATGGGGTTGTTAGGGAGGTAAATGCAAGAGTTTTGGAAAGAGGGGCAAGTATGAAGTCTGTTGGGGATGAGAGAGCTTGGGAAGTGAGTCAGTTGTTGTTCGCTGATGATACAGCGCTGGTGGCTGATTCATGTGAGAAACTGCAGAAGCTGGTGACTGAGTTTGGTAAAGTGTGTGGAAGATGAAAGTTAAGAGTAAATGTGAATAAGAGCAAGGTTATTAGGTACAGTAGGGTTGAGGGTCAAGTCAATTGGGAGGTGAGTTTGAATGGAGAAAAACTGGAGGAAGTGAAGTGTTTTAGATATCTGGGAGCGGATCTGGCAGCGGATGGAACCATGGAAGCGGAAGTGGATCATAGGGTTGGGGAGGGGGCGAAAATTCTGGGGGCCTTGAAGAATGTGTGGAAGTCGAGAACATTATCTCGGAAAGCAAAAATGGGTATGTTTGAAGGAATAGTGGTTCCAACAATGTTGTATGGTTGCGAGGCGTGGGCTATGGATAGAGTTGTGCGCAGGAGGATGGATCTGCTGGAAATGAGATGTTTGAGGACAATGTGTGGTGTGAGGTGGTTTGATCGAGTGAGTAACGTAAGGGTAAGAGAGATGTGTGGAAATAAAAAGAGCGTGGTTGAGAGAGCAGAAGAGGGTGTTTTGAAGTGGTTTGGGCACATGGAGAGAATGAGTGAGGAAAGATTGACCAAGAGGATACATGTGTCGGAGGTGGAGGGAACGAGGAGAAGAGGGAGACCAAATTGGAGGTGGAAAGATGGAGTGAAAAAGATTTTGTGTGATCGGGGCCTGAACATGCAGGAGGGTGAAAGGAGGGCAAGGAATAGAGGGAATTGGAGCGATGTGGTATACCGGGGTTGACGTGCTGTCAGTGGATTGAATCAAGGCATGTGAAGCGTCTGGGGTAAACCATGGAAAGCTGTGTAGGTATGTATATTTGCGTGTGTGGACGTATGTATATACATGTGTATGGGGGGGGTTGGGCCATTTCTTTCGTCTGTTTCCTTGCGCTACCTCGCAAACGCGGGAGACAGCGACAAAGTATAATAAAAATATATATATATATATATATATATATATATATATATATATATATATATATATATATATATATATATATATCCAAAGCTGCTGCCTTGCCGGCTTTCATCATCCGCAAAGCTTTTACTACCTCATCTCTGTTTACCAAATCATTTTCCCTAACCCTCTCACTTTGCACACCACCTCGACCAAAACACCCTATATCTGCCACTCTATCATCAAACACATTCAAGAAACCTTCAAAATACTCACTCCATCTCCTTCTCACATCACCACTACCTGTTATCACCTCCCCATTTGCGCCCTTCACTGAAGTTCCCATTTGCTCCCTAGTCTTAAGCACTTTATTTACCTCCTTCCAGAACATCTTTTTATTCTCCCTAAAATTTAATGATACTCTCTCACCCCAACTCTCATTTGCCCTCTTTTTCACCTCTTCCACCTTTCTCTTGACCTCCTGTCTCTTTCTTTTATACATCTCCCACTCAATTGCATTTTTTCCCTGCAAAAATCGTCCAAATGCCTCTCTCTTCTCTTTCACTAATAATCTTACTTCTTCATCCCACCACTCACTACCCTTTCTAATCAACCCACCTCCCACTCTTCTCATGCCACAAGCATCTTTTGCGCGATCCATCACTGATTCCCTAAATACATCCCATTCCTCCCCCACTCCCCTTACTTCCATTGTTCTCACCTTTTTCTATTTTCCCCGTTCTTACTTTTTTCATATGTATATGTGTGTATGTGTGTATGTGTGCGTATGTATGTGTATATGTATGTATATATGCATATATATGTATATTATCCCTGGGGATAGGGGTGAAAGAATACTTCCCACGCATTCCTCGCGTGTCGTAGAAGGCGACTAGAGGGGACGGGAGCGGGGGGCCAGAAATCCTCCCCTCCTTGTATATTTTAACTTTCTAAAATGGTAAACAGAAGGAGTCACGCGGGGAGTGCTCATCCTCCTCGAAGGCTCAGACTGGGGTGTCTAAATGTGTGTGGATGTAACCAAGATGTGAAAAAAGGAGAGATTGGTAGTATGTTTGAGGAAAGGAACCTGGATGTTTTGGCTCTGAGTGAAACGAAGCTCAAGGATAAAGGGGAAGAGTGGTTTGGGAATGTCTTGGGAGTAAAGTCAGGGGTTAGTGAGAGGACAAGAGCAAGGGAAGGAGTAGCAGTACTCCTGAAACAGGAGTTGTGGGAGTATGTGATAGAATGTAAGAAAGTAAATTCTCGATTAATATGTGTAAAACTGAAAGTTGATGGAGAGAGGTGGGTGATTATTGGTGCATATGCACCTGGGCATGAGAAGAAAGATCATGAGAGGCAAGTGTTTTGGGAGCAGCTGAATGAGTGTGTTAGTGGTATTGATGCACGAGACCGGGTTATAGTGATGGGTGATTTGAATGCAAAGGTGAGTAATGTGGCAGTTGAGGGAATAATTGGTATACATGGGGTGTTCAGTGTTGTAAATGGAAATGGTGAAGAGCTTGTAGATTTATGTGCTGAAAAAGGACTGGTGATTGGGAATACCTGGTTTAAAAAGCGAGATATACATAAGTATACGTATGTAAGTAGGAGAGATGGCCAGAGAGCGTTATTGGATTACGTGTTAATTGACAGGCGCGCGAAAGAGAGACTTTTGGATGTTAATGTGCTGAGAGGTGCAACTGGAGGGATGTCTGATCATTATCTTGTGGAGGCTAAGGTGAAGATTTGTATGGGTTTTCAGAAAAGAAGAGTGTGGTGAGAGTAAGTGAGCTTGGGAAGGAGACTTGTGTGAGGAAGTACCAGGAGAGACTGAGTACAGAATGGAGATATATATATATATATATATATATATATATATATTAATATATATATATATATATATATATATATATATCATCCCTGTGGATAGAGGCGAAAGAATACTTCCCACGTATTCCCTGCGGGAACGGGTGGCTGAAAATCCTCCCCTCTCGTTTTTTTTTCTAATTTTTCAAAGAAGGAACAGAGAACGGGGCCTGGTAAGGATATTCCCTCAAAGGCCCAGTCCTCTGTTCTTAACGCTACCTCGTTAAAGCGGGAAATGGCGAATAGTATGAAATATATATATATATATATATATATATATATATATATATATATATATATATATATATATATATATATATATATATATATATATATATATATATATATATATATATATATATATATATATATATATATATATATATATATATATATATATATATATATATATATATATATATATATATATATATATATATATATATATATTATCATTATCATTATTATTATTATTATCATTATCATTATTATTATTAATATTACTATCATAATTATTATCATTCTATTTCGCACATATAATCCAAATGCAGTCAGATGCTCCTGTTATCATGCGCCATCATACTGATCAATATATACACATAAGAGTAGTTTGTGGAGCGTCACGTCCTCAAAGGTATGATCTTTATGATGGTGTAAACACATGTTCGTCACACGTGCACCATCTCTATGTTACAACAGATGTACCAGGTAATGTTCAACAGAAGCGTGTTGTGCATCATGTATCCGCTACTACCAACACAACATAGAGGCAGCGGTTTCCGTATTGTTGAGCACGGAGCACCTGCTGCCCGTGGAGGCAGCACTGGAGGTGATTTGAGAAACCCGATCATATGGCCTCGCCCGCCATCCCATCACAGGTACAGCTCACCCCTGCAGCCATGCCGCCTCACGTCCAGTGTTGTGTCTTCCTGCCTCCCTCATGACAAACACTACAGCTGAGACACGACGGAGCAACACATACGACCTAATGTGGCCCAGGTATTCCACCACCAGCAACAGTGGTCACAGTCGTGTGAAGATACCTGGTCGTGACCCACCCACTCGACACGTCCAAGTCTCACCGCAGTGGTCCACTGGAACTCCTCCAGTACAGGATCAGTCGGTCATGTCTACCTGTGTCCGCTCACTCCCTACGTCCTCGGTCCATTCTCTCGTCCTCTTCCCCATCCATTCTGTCCCTCGCACTTACTAAGTCCTCCGCCTGACAGTTAAAGTCTCTCCCACCAGTAAATGACACCTCTGCCTCCGCACCAGTATCCTCTACCCAGCTCGTCAGCGGCCCTGCCCTGCCACACAGGAATTCCTTCCTTTTAATAACAGCCACAGCGAGAAACGAATCCCGCTGAGGCCTTGTTTTAGAAGCAGTTCCCATGCCACAGCCACGTCCCATTAAACCAGTTTTATTTTCCTGGCGCTGTCACGGCGCTCCATTGTGGGTGCCAGGAGCTGAGGAAATAGACCCTCACACCATTCACTGCTCCATAATGGCCAAGAAAGCTTGTGACAGCGCTATGGACGAGCGCGGCATGGAAGTTGGGGTGGGAGTCCAGGACGTGTATATGTGCTATGAATCATATTCATCTAATGTGAAAATGGATTACTGGAAGGTCTTGCGGGTTATGAAGGACTTATTCCCATAATACTGACGTCCGGCTGAATTTAGACCAATACATTTCCCTCTTCTGAGTCGTCACAGAGAAACATGACACGTACGCTATACAGGAAAGTAAGAATCACACAACAACATAGTTCTACTGGGTGTGTAACGTCAACCATTACATATAAATCATATACACTATCGTCATCATACATAACAGGGGATGGGGGATATAGCCATGCCAACACACACACACACACACACACACACACACACACACACACACACACACACACACACACATCATCATATATATATATATATATATATATATATATATATATATATATATATATATATATATATATATATATATATATATATATATATATATATATTTTGTACAAAGGCAAAGGTGACAAAAGTGAGTGCTCAAATTTCAGAGTATAAGTTTGTTGAGTATTCCTGGTAAATTATATGGAAGGGTATTGATTGAGAGGGTGAAGGCATGTACAGAGCATCAGATTGGGGAAGAGCAGTGTGGTTTCAGAAGTGGTAGAGGATGTGTGGATCAGGTGTTTGCTTTGAAGAATGTATGTGAGAAATACTTAGAAAAGCAAATGGATTTGTATGTAGCATTTATGGATCTGGAGAAGGCATATGATAGAGTTGATAGAGATGCTCTGTGGAAGGTATTAAGAATATATGGTGTGGGAGGCAAGTTGTTAGAAGCAGTGAAAAGTTTTTATCGAGGATGTAAGGCATGTGTACGTGTAGGAAGAGAGGAAAGTGATTGGTTCTCAGTGAATGTAGGTTTGCGGCAGGGGTGTGTGATGTCTCCATGGTTGTTTAATTTGTTTATGGACGGGGTTGTTGGGGAGGTGAATGCAAGAGTTTTGGAAAGAGGGGCAAGTATGAAGTCTGTTGTGGATGAGAGAGCTTGGGAAGTGAGTCAGTTGTTGTTCGCTGATGATACAGCGCTGGTGGCTGATTCATGTGAGAAACTGCAAAAGCTGGTGACTGAGTTTGGTAAAGTGTGTGAAAGAAGAAAGTTAAGAGTAAATGTGAATAAGAGTAAGGTTATTAGGTACAGTAGGGTTGAGGGTCAAGTCAATTGGGAGGTAAGTTTGAATGGAGAAAAACTGGAGGAAGTAAAGTGTTTTAGATATCTGGGAGTGGATCTGGCAGCGGATGGAACCATGGAAGCGGAAGTGGATCATAGGGTGGGGGAGGGGGCGAAAATCCTGGGAGCCTTGAAGAATGTGTGGAAGTCGAGAACATTATCTCGGAAAGCAAAAATGGGTATGTTTGAAGGAATAGTGGTTCCAACAATGTTGTATGGTTGCGAGGCGTGGGCTATGGATAGAGTTGTGCGCAGGAGGGTGGATGTGCTGGAAATGAGATGTTTGAGGACAATGTGTGGTGTGAGGTGGTTTGATCGAGTAAGTAACGTAAGGGTAAGAGAGATGTGTGGAAATAAAAAGAGCGTGGTTGAGAGAGCAGAAGAAGGTGTTTTGAAATGGTTTGGGCACATGGAGAGAATGAGTGAGGAAAGATTGACCAAGAGGATATATGTGTCGGAGGTGGAGGGAACGAGGAGAAGTGGGAGACCAAATTGGAGGTGGAAAGATGGAGTGAAAAGGATTTTGTGTGATTGGGGCCTGAACATGAAGGAGGGTGAAAGGAGGGCAAGGAATAGAGTGAATTGGATCGATGTGGTATACCGGGGTTGACGTGCTGTCAGTGGATTGAATCAGGGCATGTGAAGCGTCTGGGGTAAACCATGGAAAGCTGTGTAGGTATGTATATTTTGCGTGTGTGGACGTGTATGTATATACATGTGTATGGGGGTGGGTTGGGCCATTTCCTTCGTCTGTTTCCTTGAGCTATACCTCGCAAACGCGGGAGACAGCGACAAAGCAAAAAAAATATATATATATATATATATATATATATATATTTTTTTTGATTTATTTATTCATTTATCTATTTTCATTTATTCATTTTGCTTTGTCGCTGTCTCCCGCGTTAGCGAGGTAGCGCAAGGAAACAGACGAAAGAATGGCCCAACCCACCCACATACACATGTATATACATACACGTCCACACACGCAAACATACATACCTATACATCTCAACGTATACATATATATACACACAAAGACATATACATATATACACATGTACATGGTTCATACTGTCTGCCTTCATTCCCATTGCCACCCCGCCACACATGAAATAACAACCCCCTTCCCCCTCATTGCGCGAGGCAGCGCTAGGAAAAGACAACAAAGGCCACATTCGTTCACACTCAGTCTCTAGCTGTCATGTAATAATGCATCGAAACCACAGCTCCCTCTCCACATCCAGGCCCTACAAAACTTTCCATGGTTTACCCCAGACGCTTCACATGCCCTGGTTCAATCCATTGAGAGAACGTCGACCCCGGCATACCACATCGTTCCAATTCACTCTATTCCTTGCACGCCTTTCACCTTCCTGCATGTTCAGGCCCCGATCACTCAAAATCTTTTTCACTCCATCTTTCCACCTCCAATCTGGAGGATTTCCAGCCCCCCGCTCCCTCCCCTCTTAGTGGCCTTTTACGACACTCAGAGAATACGTGGGCAGCATTCTTTCTTTCCTATACCCGGGAATAACAATAAATCTGTATACCTAAGTAAATTCTTTTAAGTACAATCAGTGAGTATGTAATCATTAACCACATGACACTATTCTTAAAAGTGAACCTATCAGTAATTAACAACAGATACCTACATCGTAAAATGCATAACTTTCTAATTATCCTCACACTACAGCAATAAAGGCAAGGGTATTCATCACGGCGTGGTGAGTGTGCTACCCCTGGCTGACTCCGGCCAGAGCAAAAATATCTAACCTCAGCTTCCTTCCCTGAGGTCCTCATGTTGTGAGGATCTACTGCGCACAGGTGGCATGGATGGATGTCTATCAGGTTGTTGAAGTCGGACTTGATGGCACCGAGTTTGAGGCCAATACTAGAGCCGTGCGTAATCACACCAACACTGGGTCCAAACACGTGCCATCCAATGACTCGATCATTTTCACTCTTAACACAGATGAGTTATGCATCGCAGTCATTCTCTGGTAATGAGGAACAGTGAATTCTAGCAGCAGGAAGTTGGTGTGGTGCACCTCGATGTCGTCTCCACCATACGTCTCTACATAAACCATACTGTAGAGGTGTCAAAACAGTTGTAGGTACATTCAAGGAGTCAGTCGACTGTAGTCTATGTCCAAAGAGGCGCCGGGCTAACAGTCGGCCTGTCTGGTCTGCTCGGTATGGTCTTCTATCACTTGAACACTTTTGGCCATTTCAACAGTGTGGCAACTGCTCGTCGTACACGTGAAGTGCAGGGGAGTCCCTGCCTCTGTGTTGTATTCATCGAGCATTTCGTCTCGTTCATTGGTTTTTGCAGTTACCTTCAGCCTGCGCGGTGAACCTTCCTCAATGTGGTCAATACATGTTGGTACAGCGCCACGAATACACCTCCATTCTGCTTCATGTATGCCCCATTTATCCAACCATCGGCTGATCAAATCCACACAGAAGAATGGACGGTACCATATTATAGTTAATTCATAACCCACAGTCCGGCCAGAACACCAGGACGTTCACGAGCCACGTATGAGGCTCCGACAGGAAGAGATCTGCCAGCAGCGTAGGACACTCAAAATATGTCACCTGAGGTGATGCAACGCTCGTGTGCACCAGGAACATCAGGCTAACGTGGCCCCTCCAACCACAGCCTGTGGCCAGAATAAACTTGTCAGCTGTAATTACATTCTCTCTACCCGCTCGGTCAACAGTCGTTAGTGTGTGAATCCATGAATTCTGCACTGCTCAGTATATATATATATATATATATATATATATATATATATATATATATATATATATATATATATATATATATATATATATATATATATATATATATTTTCTTTCTTTCTTTTAAACTATTCGCCATTTCCCGCGTTAGCGAGGTAGCATTAAGAACAGAGGACTGGGCCTTTGAGGGAATACCCTCACCTGGCCCAATTCTCTGTTCCTTCTTTTGGAAAATTAAAAAAAAAACGAGAGGGGAGGATTTCCAGCCCCCCGCTCCCTCCCCTTTTAGTCGCCTTCTACGACACGCAGGGAATACGTGGGAAGTATTCTTAATCTCCTATCCCAGGGATAATATATATATATATATATATATATATATATATATATATATATATATATATATATATATATATATATATATATATATATGGGGAAAATGAAACACGATAAGTTCCCATGTGCACTTTCGTGTAATAATCACATCTTCAGGGGGACACAAGAAAGGAATATAAGCCAGTTGATATACATCGAAGAGACGAAGCTAGGACGCCATATGGTAAACATGGTAATAATTTTACTTTACTTTCCATGCTGCTAAATCCTTTAATGTAAATGTGCCTTCAACAACAATAATACTATAAAGAATATCTTAATCAGGAACTCACCAGAAAATTCTCCTGGGTGCATCTACAAAGTGCCATGTAGAGATTGTGATAAGTTTTATGTTGAGCAGACTGGTAAGGATCTTTCTGTTAGACTTAAGTAACATAAACATAGTATAAGAACGGGACAAGAATCAAATGCCTTGTTTAATCACGTTAAAACCTATGATCATTGTATTGACTGGAGTAATGCCATCTCAATCATTAACTCTAACCCCAGTACCACGAGAAATATCATTAATTTTTCTATCATTAAATACACAAAGAATTTTAACCTTAATATTAGTGAAGGTCTATACAAACTGGATAACTTTATTGTTGATGAAATTCGTAAACAATTCACTTTCTTGACCACATAATAAGTCTGTCTTGGACAAACATGTTTACCAAATGGCGTCCTAGCTACGTCTCTTGGTTGTATATCAACTGACTGTTATATTTCTCTCTTGTGTTTCCCTAGATGATGTGATTATTACACGAAAAGGCACCTGGGAACTTATCGTGTTTCATTTTCCCCGTGGACTCATAGAAATATACTTGATCATGCGCAAAAAAATTGTGATCCTTTCCAATATATATATATATATATATATATATATATATATATATATATATATATATATATATATATATATATATATATATATATATATATGTGTGTGTGTGTGTGTGTGTGTGTGAGAAGGAGATGGAGTGAGTATTTTGAGGGTTTGTTGAATGTGTTTGATGATAGAGTGGCAGATATAGGGTGTTTTGGTCGAGGTGGTGTGCAAAGTGAGAGGGTTAGGGAAAATGATTTGGTAAACAGAGAAGAGGTAGTAAAAGCTTTGCGGAAGATGATAGCCGGCAAGGCAGCAGGTTTGGATGGTATTGCAGTGGAATTTATTAAAAAAGGGGGTGACTCTATTGTTGACTGGTTGGTAACGTTATTTAATGTATGTATGACTCATGGTGAGGTGCCTGAGGATTGGCGGAATGCGTGCATAGTGCCATTGTACAAAGGCAAAGGGGATAAGAGTGAGTGCTCAAATTACAGAGGTATAAGTTTGTTGAGTATTCCTGGTAAATTATATGGGAGGGTATTGATTGAGAGGGTGAAGGCATGTACAGAGCATCAGATTGGGGAAGAGCAGTGTGGTTTCAGAAGTGGTAGAGGATGTGTGGATCAGGTGTTTGCTTTGAAAAATATATGTGAGAAATACTTAGAAAAGCAAATGGATTTGTATGTAGCATTTATGGATCTGGAGAAGGCATATGATAGAGTTGATAGAGATGCTCTGTGGAAGGTATTAAGAATATATGGTGTGGGAGGCAAGTTGTTGGAAGCAGTGAAAAGTTTTTATCGAAGATGTAAGGCATGTGTACGTGTAGGAAGAGAGGAAAGTGATTGGTTCTCAGTGAATGTAGGTTTGCGGCAGGGGTGTGTGATGTCTCCATGGTTGTTTAATTTGTTTATGGATGGGGTTATTAGGGAGGTGAATGCAAGAGTTTTGGAAAGAGGGGCAACGATGAAGTCTGTTGGGGATGAGAGAGCTTGGGAAGTGAGTCAGTTGTTGTTCGCTGATGATACAGCGCTGGTGGCTGATTCATGTGAGAAACTGCAGAAGCTGGTGACTGAGTTTGGTAAAGTGTGTGAAAGAAGAAAGTTAAGAGTAAATGTGAATAAGAGCAAGGTTATTAGGTACAGTAGGGTTGAGGGTCAAGTCAATTGGGAGGTGAGTTTGAATGGAGAAAAACTGGAGGAAGTGAAGTGTTTTAGATATCTGGGAGTGGATCTGGCAGCGGATGGAAACATGGAAGCGGAAGTGGATCATAGGGTGGGGGAGGGGGCGAAAATTCTGGGAGCCTTGAAGAATGTGTGGAAGTCGAGAACATTATCTCGGAAAGCAAAAATGGGTATGTTTGAAGGAATAGTGGTTCCAACAATGTTGTATAATTGCGAGGCGTGGGCTATGGATAGAGTTGTGCGCAGGAGGATGGATGTGCTGGAAATGAGATGTTTGAGGACAATGTGTGGTGTGAGGTGGTGTGATCGAGTAAGTAACGTAAGGGTAAGAGAGATGTGTGGAAATAAAAAGAGCGTGGTTGAGAGAGCAGAAGAGGGTGTTTTGAAATGGTTTGGGCACATGGAGAGAATGAGTGAGGAAAGATTGACCAAGAGGATATATGTGTCGGAGGTGGAGGGAACGAGGAGAAGAGGGAGACCAAATTGGAGGTGGAAAGATGGAGTGAAAAGGATTTTGTGTGAATGGGGCCTGAACATGCAGGAGGGTGAAAGGAGGGCAAGGAATAGAGTGAATTGGAGCGATGTGGTATACCGGGGTTGACGTGCTGTCAGTGGATTGAATCAGGGCATGTGAAGCGTCTGGGGTAAACCATGGAAAGCTGTGTAGGTATGTATATTTGCGTGTGTGGACGTATGTATATACATGTGTATGGGGGTGGGTTGGGCCATTTCTTTCGTCTGTTTCCTTGCGCTACCTCGCAAACGCGGGAGACAGCGGCAAAAAAAAAAAAAAAAAAAAAAAAATATATATATATATATATATATATATATATATATATATATATATATATATATATATATATATATATATATATATATATACATATATATATATATTTTTTTTTTTTTTTTTTATACTTTGTCGCTGTCTCCCGCGTTTGCGAGGTAGCGCAAGGAAACAGACGAAAGAAATGGCCCAACCCCCCCCATACACATGTACATACACACGTCCACACACGGAAATATACATACCTACACAGCTTTCCATGGTTTACCCCGGACGCTTCACATGCCTTGATTCAATCCACTGACAGCACGTCAACCCCTGTATAACACATCGCTCCAATTCACTCTATTCCTTGCCCTCCTTTCACCCTCCTGCATGTTCAGGCCCCGATCACACAAAATCCTTTTCACTCCATCTTTCCACCTCCAATTTGGTCTCCCTCTTCTCCTCGTTCCCTCCACCTCCGACACATATATCCTCTTGGTCAATCTTTCCTCACTCATTCTCTCCATGTGCCCAAACCATTTCAAAACACCCTCTTCTGCTCTCTCAACCACGCTCTTTTTATTTCCACACATCTCTCTTACCCTTACGTTACTTACTCGATCAAACCACCTCACACCACACATTGTCCTCAAACATCTCATTTCCAGCACATCCATCCTCCTGCGCACAACTCTATCCATAGCCCACGCCTCGCAACCATACAACATTGTTGGAACTACTATTCCTTCAAACATACCCATTTTTGCTTTCCGGGATAATGTTCTCGACTTCCACACATTTTTCAAGGCTCCCAAAATTTTCGCCCCCTCCCCCACCCTATGATCCACTTCGGCTTCCATGGTTCCATCCGCTGACAGATCCACTCCCAGATATCTAAAACACTTCACTTCCTCCAGATTTTCACCATTCAAACTCACCTCCCAATTGACTTGACCCTCAACCCTACTGTACCTAATTACCTTGCTCTTATTCACATTTACTCTTAACTTTCTTCTTCCACACACTTTACCAAACTCCGTCACCAGCTTCTGCAGTTTCTCACATGAATCCGCCACCAGCGCTGTATCATCAGCGAACAACAACTGACTCACTTCCCAAGCTCTCTCATCCCCAACAGACTTCATACTTGCCCCTCTTTCCAAGACTCTTGCATTTACCTCCCTAACCCCCCCATCCATAAACAAATTAAACAACCATGGAGACATCACACACCCCTGCCGCAAACCTACATTCACTGAGAACCAATCACTTTCCTCTCTTCCTACACGTACACATGCCTTACATCCTCGATAAAAACTTTTCACTGCTTCTAACAACTTGCCTCCCACACCATATATTCTTAATACCTTCCACAGAGCATCTCTATCAACTCTATCATATGCCTTCTCCAGATCCATAAATGCTACATACAAATCCATTTGCTTTTCTAAGTATTTCTCACATACATTCTTCAAAGCAAACACCTGATCCACACATCCTCTACCACTTCTGAAACCACACTGCTCTTCCCCAATCTGATGCTCTGTACATGCCTTCACCCTCTCAATCAATACCCTCCCATATAATTTACCAGGAATACTCAACAAACTTATACCTCTGTAATTTGAGCACTCACTCTTATCCCCTTTGCCTTTGTACAATGGCACTATGCACGCATTCCGCCAATCCTCAGGCACCTCACCATGAGTCATACATACATTAAATAACCTTACCAACCAGTCAACAATACAGTCACCCCCTTTTTTAATAAATTCCACTGCAATACCATCCAAACCTGCTGCCTTGCCGGCTTTCATCTTCCGCAAAGCTTTTACTACCTCTTCTCTGTTTACCAAATCATTTTCCCTAACCCTCTCACTTTGCACACCACCTCGACCCAAACACCCTATATCTGCCACTCTGTCATCAGACACATTCAACAAACCTTCAAAATACTCATTCCATCTCCTTCTCACATCACCACTACTTGTTATCACCTCCCCAGACAGACTTCCCCAGAACTTTCTACAGGGGAAGTAAATGTTTATAGTTGTGTTACTGGAGTGATAGTTTTCATGCATGGTGTTTTGACAAGAAAATAGTGAAGTTGGAGAAAAATGTAGCTTAGACATTGAAGCTTATTGATTCAGTGGTGAAATTGATGAGAACTGCTATTGACGTTTGTGTGAATAAATTGTACATTTCCTTTTCCATAGCCAGAGGTTGAACCATTATGTGACGTTCATTTTTCATTCATTTCAAGCTAAAAGTTTGTTTTCTAAATTGTTTCTTACATTTTTCATATGTATATATATGTATGTGTGTGTGTGTGTGTGTGTGTGCGTGTGTGTGTGTGTGTGTGTGTGTGTGTTTGTGTATATATATATGTATATTATCCCTGGGGATAGGGGTGAAAGAATACTTCCCACGTATTCCTCGCGTGTCGTAGAAAGCGACTAGAGGGGACGGGAGCGGGGGGCCGGAAATCCTCCCCTCCTTGTATTAACTTTCTAAAATGGGAAACAGATATATATATATATATATATATATATATATATATATATATATATATATATATATATATATATATATATATATATATATATATATATATATCCCTGGGGACAGGGGAGAAAGAATACTTCCCACGTATTCCCTGCGTGTCGTAGAAGGCGACTAAAAGGGGAGGGAGCGGGGGGCTATAAATCCTCCCCTCTCAATTTTTTTTTAATTTTCCAAAAGAAGGAACAGATAAGGGGGCCAGGTGAGGATATTCCCTCAATGGCCCAGTTCTCTGTTCTTAACGCTACCTCGCTAACGCGGGAAATGGCGAATAGTTTGAAAAAAAAAAAAATATATATGCAGCATTTATGGATCTGGAGAAGGCATATGATAGAGTTGATAGAGATGCTCTGTGGAAGGTATTAAGAATATATGGTGTGGGAGGCAAGTTGTTAGAAGCAGTGAAAAGTTTTTATCGAGGATGTAAGGCATGTGTACGTGTAGGAAGAGAGGAAAGTGATTGGTTCTCAGTGAATGTAGGTTTGCGGCAGGGGTGTGTGATGTCTCCATGGTTGTTTAATTTGTTTATGGATGGGGTTGTTAGGGAGGTGAATGCAAGAGTTTTGGAAAGAGGGGCAACGATGAAGTCTGTTGGGGATGAGAGAGCTTGGGAAGTGAGTCAGTTGTTGTTCGCTGATGATACAGCGCTGGAGGCTGATTCATGTGAGAAACTGCAGAAGCTGGTGACTGAGTTTGGTAAAGTGTGTGAAAGAAGAAAGTTAAGAGTAAATGTGAATAAGAGCAAGGTTATTAGGTACAGTATGGTTGAGGGTCAAGTCAATTGGGAGGTGAGTTTGAATGGAGAAAAACTGGAGGAAGTGAAGTGTTTTAGATATCTGGGAGTGGATCTGGCAGCGGATGGAAACATGGAAGCGGAAGTGGATCATAGGGTGGGGGAGGGGGCGAAAATTCTGGGAGCCTTGAAGAATGTGTGGAAGTCGAGAACATTATCTCGGAAAGCAAAAATGGGTATGTTTGAAGGAATAGTGGTTCCAACAATGTTGTATGGTTGCGAGGCGTGGACTATGGATAGAGTTGTGCGCAGGAGGATGGATGTGCTGGAAATGAGATGTTTGAGGACAATGTGTGGTGTGAGGTGGTTTGATCGAGTAAGTAACGTAAGGGTAAGAGAGATGTGTGGAAATAAAAAGAGCGTGGTTGAGAGAGCAGAAGAGGGTGTTTTGAAATGGTTTGGTCACATGGAGAGAATGAGTGAGGAAAGATTGACCAAGAGGATATATGTGTCGGAGGTGGAGGGAACGAGGAGAAGAGGGAGACCAAATTGGAGGTGGAAAGATGGAGTAAAAAAGATTTTGTGTGATCGGGGCCTGAACATGCAGGAGGGTGAAAGGAGGGCAAGGAATAGAGTGAATTGGAGCGATGTGGTATACCGGGGTTGACGTGCTGTCAGTGGATTGAATCAAGGCATGTGAAGCGTCTGGGGTAAACCATGGAAAGCTGTGTAGGTATGTATATTTGCGTGTGTGGACGTATGTATATACATGTGTATGGGGGTGGGTTGGGCCGTTTCTTTCGTCTGTTTCCTTGCGCTACCTCGCAAACGCGGGAGACAGCGACAAAGCAAAAAAAAAAAAAAAAAGAAAAAAAATATATATATTGTTACAAGCAGTGAAAAGTTTTTATCGAGGATGTAAGGCATGTGTACGTGTAGGAAGAGAGGAAAGTGATTGGTTCTCAGTGAATGTAGGTTTGCGGCAGGGGTGTGTGATGTCTCCATGGTTGTTTAATTTGTTTATGGATGGGGTTGTTAGGGAGGTGAATGCAAGAGTTTTGGAAAGAGGGGCAAGTATGAAGTCTGTTGGGGATGAGAGAGCTTGGGAAGTGAGTCAGTTGTTGTTCGCTGATGATACAGCGCTGGTGGCTGATTCATGTGAGAAACTGCAGAAGCTGGTGACTGAGTTTGGTAAAGTGTGTGGAAAAAGAAAGTTAAGAGTAAATGTGAATAAGAGCAAGGTTATTAGGTACAGTAGGGTTGAGGGTCAAGTCAATTGGGAGGTGAGTTTGAATGGAGAAAAACTGGAGGAAGTGAAGTGTTTTAGATATCTGGGAGTGGATCTGGCAGCGGATGGAACCATGGAAGCGGAAGTGGATCATAGGGTTGGGGAGGGGGCGAAAATTCTGGGGGCCTTGAAGAATGTGTGGAAGTCGAGAACATTATCTCGGAAAGCAAAAATGGGTATGTTTGAAGGAATAGTGGTTCCAACAATGTTGTATGGTTGCGAGGCGTGGGCTATGGATAGAGTTGTGCACAGGAGGATGGATGTGCTGGAAATGAGATGTTTGAGGACAATGTATGGTGTGAGGTAGTTTGATCGAGTAAGTAACATAAGGGTAAGAGAGATGTGTGGAAATAAAAAGAGCGTGGTTGAGAGAGCAGAAGAGGGTCTTTTGAAATGGTTTGGGCACATGGAGAGAATGAGTGAGGAAAGATTGACCAAGAGGATATATGTGTCGGAGGTGGAGGGAACGAGGAGAAGTGGGAGACCAAATTGGAGGTGGAAAGATGGAGTGAAAAAGATTTTTTGTGATCGGGGCCTGAACATGCAGGAGGGTGAAAGGAGGGCAAGGAATAGAGTGAACTGGATCTGTGTGGTATACCGGGGTTGACGTGCTGTCAGTGGATTGAATCAAGGCATGTGAAGCGTCTGGGGTAAACCATGGAAAGCTGTGTAGGTATGTATATTTGCGTGTGTGGACGTGTATGTATATACATGTGTATTGTGGGTGGGTTGGGGCATTTCTTTCGTCTGTTTCCTTGCGCTACCTCGCAAACGCGGGAGACAGCGACAAAGCAAAAAAAAAAAAAAAAAATATATATATAAATATATATATATATATATATATATATATATATATATATATATATATATATATATATATATATATATATATATATATATATATATATATATATATATATATATATAACACTCTGTTGGTCAGCATATGCAGGGATAAAACTCGTCTCTGTGACTTGCCAAAGTAATATGTGTGTGTGTGTGTGTGTGTGTGTGTGTGTGTGTGTGTGTGTGTGTGTGTGTGTCATGAACCCACGGGGCCTTCAGCCCACCTGTGTAATCTGACTCACACATCAACCTAGCGTCTGTACACGGCCACCGATCCATCCTCTACTGAGTTTGTATCTTTGTAACCATCACACGGCGACCTCAGATCGTCTGCGTATCCTGTCACAAATCGCTTCATGTTTGCGTAATTCTCTTTTAAACGATCGTGTGTATGTCATGTCTCATCCACGCCACAGCTAACAAGGTGGTCTATACAGCAACTAACCAACTAACAAACTCACTGACAGTGACTCGGAACAAACCCAGCCGTTGGAGACAACAGACATCACTGCAACTCACTGCCTATCTTCCTGTTACAGTGACTCCCGCCTCACGATGGCGTTCACAGCCAACAGGAAGGAGTCAGGACGGAGGTGGATTACTTTTTCTTGTATCTTCCCCATAACACTTCCGGGTCTCAAACTCATGATGCACCGAGCCACATGGTCGCCATGCTCTCAAGAGGGTCGTCCGTCTCTGATGATAACCCACGGATGTGCGCCTCATCCAGGAAGGTCTCTTCACTTGAGCCAGGATAGCCAGGCATTACTATGGGTCAGTGACCATGCTGACATCTTGGATAGTCAGGGGTTAAGGTGGCATTACAACGGGTCACTGGCCATGCTGACATCTGGGATAGTCAGGGGTTAAGGTGGCATTACAACGGGTCAGTGACCATGCTGACATCTGGGATAGTCAGGGGTTAAGGTGGCATTACTACGGGTCAGTGACCATGCTGACATCTGGGATAGTCAGGGGTTAAGGTGGCATTACTACGGGTCAGTGGCCATGCTGACATCTGGGATAGTCAGGGGTTAAGGTGGCATTACTATAGGTCAGTGGCCATGCTGACATCTGGGATAGTCAGGGGTTAAGGTGGCATTACTACGGGTCAGTGGCCATGCTGACATCTGGGATAGTCAGGGGTTAAGGTGGCATTACTACGGGTCACTGGCCATGCTGACATCTGGGATAGTCAGGGGTTAAGGTGGCATAACTATGGGTCGGTGACCATGCTGACAGCGTCTTCAACGAGCAAGTGACATTTATCAATATGCATTTAGACAGACAGAATGACCTTGCCGGTAACCAATCAGGATAACGCAAGGTGACCTTGACGCTAACTGTTCTGACAGACGTAGGAAGACCTTGCCGATAACCCATCAGGGTGACCGTGCCGATGTGGTGTATGTTTACCTAAGGTGAACAACGCGTCGCTCAGGTTAAGCTCCCGCCTGGACCAACACGGAGAACGGAGGGAGGCGTGGGGCGGCCTCTTCCTTCCACTTGTGCCGCGCAACATGCAGGTCTCGGCCCTGCAATTCCCTTAATAACATAATAAGGGAGCGTGGGCAGTGGTGTGGGCGCGTTGAGGGCCCACCTGGCACCTCACCACGAGGGAATCAACCCACGCCACCCACCATAAGATGATGTTATGGTGAACACTGGACGACCTATGATGTAACGTGACCCACATCCGGCCCACGTCGTCTGCTGCTGCATCACACGAGGACCTGCACACAACAGGAGGAGGAGGAGGCGGAGGGTGACACGTGCAGCAGCGGCCGGGAGGAGGAGGAGGAGGAAACAATCCATCAAGACACCTGGTGAGCCGATCCTGGATAAGAAGGGTTCTCAACCACGTGTGGAGCGTGACGGGCGAAATGGTCACGTGTGGCCAACCTATGCTGAACCTTATGGCGGCTTGTGATCAGCTCGTCGTCTGTGTTCTCACACACCCAGTTTACTGGTATTTTCCACCTCACTACAGACCGGTAGCGACCTGATCACTCTCTACATAATCAAACCGTAGTTCCCTCACTCGTTGACAATAATCCACCGGGCAACATAATTTGTTTTTACTTTAAGAATGAATATCGAGTCAGCGAGCAGTGTGTACAGCCAGAGTGCAGTGTTAGTTGGTCATGTTCCTACCAGAGATAAACGTCTGCCGCCTGATGCCACCGCGTTATGCACACTGTCAATGTGTTCAGTTTTGTTTACGCTTTTCCTTCACCAGGAAATCGTAGCCCAAGATAATGATACAGCTAAATGTCACACAAATATCTGGAACAAGTTGTAAATGACCATCTCCTGTAATGCAGGCGATTCATCTTATCATAAATAAACTTTTGAAATATGAAATTTGAGTCTACGTAGACTTGCAGTCCCTAGTGCGCCAGGCTCGGTGAGGTACAGACCTACACCCTCATCGTAACATAAAGAGCTTGTCCCTTTTTCCCAGCGAGGCGCACCGTTAACCTCTCTTGTTACACACCACCGACCAAAACTTTTTTCTTGGTCTGTCTCCTCTAATCCGGCACTCGAGCCCAGCCTCCCTACCAGCCTAGCACCATGTCCCTGGCTCATTCCCTCCCTACCCTCATTCTCGCCAGATGCCGCACACCCTTCTCCTCAGCCATTAACCTCTCTGGTAGTACTGCACTTACTTATACCACAACTGTACGTCTGGCTGATTCAGCCATCAGGATATTTATGAACACAACGGTAGTGAAGACAGGAGGAAGGATGGTGAGAACATAAGGCGTCACGACAGACGACGAGTGGTGGGCCCAGATGGTTATCACTCGCCGCTCCTGCATGATGTGGTGGCGGCCAACCTCACCTGCCACGTTATCCAGAGCTGCGACAGGCGGTGTGTGAGTCACACACAACATCACCCTGACCTTTGCCCTCAGTAATAAGTGTTCTATTTGAGCTGTATATATAATAGAGAGAAACCTGACGTGCCCAGCAAAAGTGAAACGACACCACATTACCGAGTTCAGCTGAAAACAGGAGACGTGGAGTTGAGTGGCAATTTTCTTGGGCATGAGTCATAGCTCCATGTTCTGAACACCAGCGATAACCAACCTCTCCCCTGCGATGGTGCTAGTGTCGGCCGATGGTGACACACGAGAGTGAAGGACGCTGGCGGCAGTTGTGTCGGCTGGGATGATCACCGCCTCAAATTACAAGCCAGACAAAAACCATCGTGTCCCGGTGCTGCCATAGCGCACACACTACCCCTCACCTCCCATCGTGCCCTCCCACAACATACTGTCCCTCTCACCGTGTTCCTATGCTGCCACAGACAGCACACACTGTCCTCCTCATCTTTCACAGTGTCCCGGTACTGCCACAGACAGCACACACTGTCCTCCTCATCTTTCACAGTGTCCCGGTACTGCCACAAACAGCACACACTGTCCTCCTCATCTTTCACAGTGTCCCGGTACTGCCACAGACAGCACACACTGTCCTCCTCATCTTTCACAGTGTCCCGGTACTGCCACAAACAGCACACACTCTCTCTTCCCGTGTCACACGGCTTCCACATCCACACAGAGCCGCTAGCGGTACTGTCAGTACAATACGGAAAATAACAATGTGACCTCTTACTGCGTCACCAAAACCAATTAATATAATATCCCGAAGTACAGGGTAGATGGGCTCTCAGGCAAGTGGTAACGAACAGCCAATTAATGGTCTCATCTACACACATCCAGGCCCCCAGATATCAGGTATAATGTACTGAAACTATAGACTCCCGTCCACAGATAAGCCCCATCTTGACCGTTTCATGTGTCCCCACATACCATGTCGATCCCCTTCTCTCTGTCCAACACACGTCTCTAGCCCTCCAGAATGTACGGACCCCGATACCTCAATGCCCATCCTTCCTCCTCGATCCTCCCCACCCCCTCTTCCATCAGGCTTCCGCCACAGATCTTCTCTGTCAGTTTCTCTCTTGAGTCACGTTGTCCATATTCGCGAACCACTTCAACATATCCTGGTCGACCCTCTCAATCAAACTACGTTCACTACAACTCTCTCTTCAAGCGTCCTTCCTCACACGATCAACCAGCTCACACTATACACACCGTCTGCGGCCAACACACCCACATTTTCCCTTTCTTTTGCATTCAGGGCCTGCTACCTGCATCCACACAACACACCTGGGACTGATATACGTTCAAACCTAACCATGTTACAGATGACGACGTCGCTTCCCACGCTCACCTTAATACTCGCAGGAATTTGACCACACGACTCACCTCAACCTCCCAAGGTGCCACCTTCTGCCACGTCCACTGCCACGTACCTTAACAACTCCACTCACTCCAGCTTCCTGCCACTCAAACATAAACTCACATCAACTGCTCTCATCTCCCTCCTGCATCTCATCACCGTACTTTAGCAAATGTAAACTATCAGCCTTATCCTTTTACACCCTCTCTTTAAACAAGACCACAACTCTTCCCCGTGCTGTACACACACACACACACACACACACACACACACACACACACACACACACACACACACAAACACACACACAGACACTTTTATGGTTAGTTAACAAGTTACGACTGTGACCTCCCAGTTTTGCAATGTCTCAGCCGTATTGCTCCCTATATCTAATAAGCCGATCATTACCATTATCATTGATCATTACTGTTGTTATCATTATAATTATTACACACACTTACCTGTAGAAAGAATATGCTCTGTATGAGCTGGAACAATCAAGAAAGTTTATGGCCTGTTATTCAGTTTCAAAATATTTATCCTCTAGATACTGTTACGAACCTACGTGTTCGTTGTATCTGTGATAAAGAATTAGTATACTTGTGTAAGCCAGGTGGTGACCTGGGAGGTCCCAAGAGATTCCTCGACCGGTCCCAGGTGTACCTGTGATCTCCCACATCTCATGTCAGGTGGCCAAGATTTGCAGCGCATCGGGCATTCGGCCGCTAATTATTCCTCAGGTCCCATTGTCAAGTGACCCGGGGTCAGCCACGAGGCCATGCCTGAGAAAGGTCGCCCAACCATCCTGGTTGCGTCATCAGAAATGCAGGACTGGGCTGCTGAACAGTATGAGGGCCGGACCTTAGGTCCTCCAGCCACTCACGTCAGGATTAGGGCGTCTTTTGACCAATAAAGAGCATTTGCGGTTATTACTACCTATCGTAGCAGAAGGGGGCGGGTCAAGGCGTGCCTGGCTCCTCCCAGTTGGCTGTCCCATCAAATAAAAGACGACAGTCCAGCAGCTGGAACGGGCCGCCAACAGGCAAAGGCCCGTGTCGGACCAACAGGTCCGACGATCTTAACAACAACAACAATCCAGCAGCTAGGATCTGCAACCTGCAGACGGAGACTGGACTGCCACCCCTAGCAGCAAGAGTCAAACAGATAACAGTGGCGACCCTAGCCAAGATCTGCAGGTCGAGCAAGCCCTCCACGACGAAAGTCAAAATCCGGGCCGCCCATCACCGAGACCAAAGAACGCGAGGAACCTCCTGGTCGCACGTGGCGGCCAATATCATCCACGCCTACCGAGCGGAGGCAACCACACTGCAGACGGAAGACGCACCACACCATCGGTATAGTTTACCACCTCCATGGGACCCTCCACCAGCCACCTTCGCAGTCACAGCATTAGGAGACAAAAAGTCTAGCCTCCAGCAGGAAGACATCAAAAGACTGAGTCTGAGAGCCATGGCCACTGAGACGCCAGCTGGAGCTGTGGCATACTTCACAGACGGATCCGTGGACCAGACAGATGAGGGAAGGTCGGGAACGGCCTTCCACACACAAGGTCATACAAGTCTCTGGAGGCTGTCAAATGGCTGCTCCACACTACAGACGGAGCTAACAGCCGTCTCCAAAGCCCTGGAACATGCAGCCACCTCGCACTCGAAGCCCGTGATAATACACATGGACTCCAAGTCATCAGTGCAAGCGCTGCAACACAGCCGCCCAAAGGACAACATCAAGCTTGTCACCTCGATCCTCGCTCAACTCCAAGAGCTGCAGCGACAGGGACGTCCCGTCACTATACACTGGATCCCCAGTCACGTGGGGATCGAGGGAAACGAGACAGCAGACGAGGCAGCTAAAACAGCTACACGTCTCAACAACATCCAGGTGCACGTTCCAGTGAGCCTGCAACAAATGAAGCACCAGCTACAGAAAGCAGCAAGGCTCTGGATCAAGAAGAACCTCCTGGACGCCTACAATGCCTGATCCATGTCAGTCAAGTGGTACATGGTGGCCACGTCACTGGGGCCATCATATAACGACAGAGACATGAGCAGGAATACCCTAATAAATCTACACCGTCTATGACTGGGGTACCAATGTAGCAGGCAAAGAACTGACGGCGTCATCAAGGACTGCGTCTACTGCCAGGAGTCGTCAACGCGGCCACTGGAACACTACATGCTGGACTGTCAAGTGACACAAAGTCTCCGTGAAAGAGTCCCTGATTTCAGTGAGGAAGACCACGTACTACCAGCGGCCTCACTATTTTAGAGGATTCAAAGAAACCATATGGGACACCTACTACAGACCATAAGGGAATTCCCAACTCCCAAGTGAAAATAAATCAAGACTAGTAGAAATCAGGGAACGGGCCGCCAACAGGCAAAGGCCCGTGTCGGACCAACAGGTCCGACGATCTTAACAACAACAACAACAACATCTGGGAGCCGATTCCTTCAGCAGTCCCGAGCCCAGCAAGGTAATGTAGGCTGTCCCTGTCTCGAACCCCGTAGCCACCGCTGCCCTAGATTGTAAGATGTTATACTGTGTCATGTCAGGTCTGAGTGCAACGATGTATCATTAACTTGTCATAGAATTGCCCAACGAATAAGTGTCTTGTATTATGTTTCTATAGTCAACTTGTCATAAAGGAAAGAGATCTCCTGGTCTGAAATCTTACCTGGAATGTAGAATGTGGAATATTGAATGCTAAGTGTTAACGAAAGTGTTTGTACCCGATTAATGTACTCTTTGTTTCTTGTATCATATGTAGATTTAACCCTGATGTTTGCTTTCATCCCATAACATTAAGACAACGTTAGCCAGTGTGCGTAACATATATAACTGACGACCCTCCTAGGATAGCATCGAAACATAATTGGCGTCCTCGCCAGTTGGTAACAATATACATAAACAAAGCATTTCAGTGAGAGTATGGGTGAAGGTCACACATCTAGGGATAGGTGGAGGCCAGTATAGAACGTAGAGTTGAAAGAATATTTTGTGTGAGATGAAGCAATCAAGAAAGTTTATAGCCTATTTGATGAAAGGTTCAGAAAACTGCAGAACTTACAGGACGAGGGGTTGCTGGCCACAGGACAGATTCAAGAGGAAGCTAGAGACATACAGATTGACTATTCATCAATTTGGAATTTACCTCAAAAGTGGATAGCACTGAAATGAGAAGGATTAGTAGAGCAGGAGGTCGGTGGACGCAAGTCACTGATCTTTTTTCATTTGGAAGATAAACATGAAAGGAGAAAGAGAAAATGTTCATGAAAAGATTACTGAAGATTATAAAATTGCCAGACGCAATCATGACGATACAAGAACACAAAATTGCTGGTTATAATCAAGATGTAAAGGGACGACCGGGTTTGCTTAGGTTTGGTTTGGAACCATCTACCCAAGAGGTACTTAGGCATGTTAAAAAGGAAAGTGGAATTTAGTGGAATTTTCACCTAATATAATAGATTAAAGGAATACAGTCAGAAGGCATAACAACAGGAGACACCAAATGAGGCAAAGAGAACGGAGCAGTCCTGCCAGCACTGAAGAGAGGTCAGGAGTGTTAGAGAGAGAGCAATGGAAAAGAGAGAGTAATGTAGACAAAAGCTGATTCAGTGATCGTATCAGTAACAGCTGACATTTTTGGTATAGTGGACATGCTCTGTCCAGAAGGGTACACGGCAAAAAGGAGGGAAAGGAAAGGCAAAGAAAAGGCTGGTTGGCCATCTACATAAAATGATAACCATGAGTTTCAGGAAATTGTGGAGGACGGCCCATTAAGTCAATTATTGTGGGAAGAATAACTGTAGGAAGAAAGCGCATATTGGTGTTATCATAAGAAACTTCTGGATCCAGCACGAACGTACAATGATAACAATGAGGGGACAATCCGGATGGAACATGAAGCAGTGAAACTCACACTTCTCAAAGTTGGTACAGAACGGGTAATGGAGGAGGACTGCATCACCTTACATGAGGAACTAAGACTCCCGAGTTGGCCTGATACACGGTGGATAAAATTCAACCCGAATCAATGCAACGAGGATAGAACACAGAGAACAAACCTCAATATGAACACTGTATATCAGGAAATATGCTTCAAGATTGTGTATGTGAGAGTCGTATATCATCAGAATAGCACAATAGACAAACTGCCAGCAAATATCAGAAGAGCTTCCAAGTATATGGACAAGAAAACATTTAGCACGCTGTATGCTTCTCCAATTTGGTCAACGCACATAAACACAAAGAGCTCATAGAGAAGGTCCAGAGACGTGCAACATAGATGGTACCAGAAAGAAAGACACGAGTTAAAACAAAACTGCCCACTATGTAAGAGAGAAGAGTGAGTGGTAAGGTGATCACAACCTATGAGGCGTCACGCAGCTAGTGCGTTACCGCCTCCTAACTATGAATGGAAGCTGTGCTGTGTTAATGCCCATCAGCCATTCATACAGACCATCTTCTGTGCAAAAACTACTCGGCTCCTGCCGTACCGTCACCCTCGCACATCTCTGACTCAACACCGACGACAACACCCATTAACTGAGGCGTTGTCAGTGGGTCCCTCCCTGGCAGCAGTGGTCAGACCCCCACACCCAGGCCTCACGTTGTGTGACTCTTTACTAAATATATCTGTCGTGACGTCATGCGGATGCTGGCCGGGCCCGGCGCTGAGGGGTACTGCTGGTCTCACTAAGTGCAGGAGCCAGGAAACGACTCCCTGTCGGTGGGCTGAGCTGGGCTGCTCCGGCTTCTACTGGTTTCCAGAACTTGTCTGGTTTTCCTACATGTGTAATGTGTGGCCACGACTGTACCTGGAAAGATGACAATCCAACGTTGTCGTATAATTACGTCACTGCTACAGTTTTCCTTTTATTCGTTTTTACGACACATTAAGACAGTCCCGCCCATTCTTCGTGACGTGTGGGCTAGGTTCACCATCATTATTCATAACACAATCATTCCACACTGTGTAATATGACATATGGCAATGTAATGTTTTTTGGTGTGACACACTTTACGTCTCTGGTATAAATACTTGACCTAACATAAGAAAAAACCTGCGTCAAGATGTTTTGTTGAAATGGAGGGGAGGGCACCCCCCCATGGCATCCCCCCCCTCCACAATGTTGTTAAACAGAGGCGACACACGTGAGGTGGCGGCCAGGAATGATACGGTATGCAAGAGGGGCAGCACACGGCACGGCACGGCAGGTCTCCTCCTCAGGTGGAGGGACGAAGTTAGGAGATTTGAGGGAGGCCGCATGGTGGACGGGCGAGGCACGACCAGCACGATAACCATCACACACACACACACACACACACACACACACACACACACACACACGCACTGGATGTGGTGGGGTTGGTGAAGGGTGCCCAGCGGTGGTGTCGGGGGGAGCAGCACGACTGGTGAAGGGTGCCCAGCGGTGGTGTCGGGGGGAGCAGCACGACTGGTGAAGGGTGCCCAGCGGTGGTGTCGGGGGGAGCAGCACGACTGGTGAAGGGTGCCTAGCGGTGGTGTCGGGAGGAGCAGCACGACTGGGCCGCTGCACAACGGGGGAATAATTTTGTACCAAGTCCAGAAGTTTTCCTGAAGTCTTCTTTGTGTTAGGTTAGAGGAAGTGACACAGATAAAGAGCCTCTGGCACGTATGATATTTCCTGTAATACTTCCTGCCTACAGCAACACTGTTCTCCTGAGGATATAGTTTCCGCATTCCTCTCACCCAGTCAACCCAGCAAGAAATAATTTTTTTTTTCTTTCATGAAGTTCATGAAGTCTGTATCGTGACTATGTTCTAATGAACACAGTGTTCAGAGCTCTCAGTCTGTCGTAGACGTTCAGATGTTGTACGTAGCGACGGTGGTGGCTGTCGGTAGAGGAGCGCTGAAGGCTCCGCAGGGGATCAACTCTTGTACTGTTGTTATGGTGACGCTCACACACTACCACACGCCAGGCAGGGTATTACAAGTGCCGTGACCAGTCTCGTCACTAGTCTTGCCTCCCTCGTTCTCAAGGTTAGATTCATCACATCTTAGAGTTCCTTTGTTGTTGTTTTTTAATGAAGGTGAAATTATTCGACATAGTGACCCCGAACTAGATCTGTGAACCATTACTTCGTGTTGTGAGTTGCG
The DNA here is from genome assembly GCF_036320965.1 of Panulirus ornatus. Taxonomy (NCBI): domain Eukaryota; kingdom Metazoa; phylum Arthropoda; class Malacostraca; order Decapoda; family Palinuridae; genus Panulirus; species Panulirus ornatus. Next base: position 22,173,732 of record NC_092286.1, on the reverse strand, counting down.
TCATTTCCGTCTTGTTGTCTGGTATGTGCAGTAATTTCTCCGTTATTTGCGCAGCAGAGATGAAATGTTTCCCTACTGAACGGCATATTATCTACGGAAGTCCACATTAAGACTGGCAGATTTACAGCGGCAACACACCAGAGGAATGTGTGAAATGTGTGACTGCAATGGTATTGCACATATACAAGATACATACTAGGGTGAAAATTGGGCAAATATGAGTACGGCGCTCCCTTTATAAGAGGGATACGATTGCAGACCTGAAAAACCCACAGGTCCCTCAACAAGGAAGAACAAACGTGTCTGTAAAATTTGAAAAATCCGGATCATAAACTGAAAATGACATTCAAGACTTAAGAAAAAGTATAAAACAAGGACCACAGGTTCCGTCAGCCCGCCAAGAAGTGGAGCGGACACACACAAGGACGACAGAGTGACGTACTAATGTGCCTGGCTGTCAAAAATCACTTCAGATAAATGACACAAATATACCCCGTTCAACACTAGGTCCCACAACTGGTCTCGTCAACGTTACAGAGGACTCCGAAAAGAACACGCCCAACCAATCTGCTGCCAGACCGGACTCTTGCAACTATCATCATTCTAATGAAATGTAAAACAACATTAGCACAGACACGACACATCTCTGGTGCTGTTTGGACTCTGACATAATCCGAGAGTTTCCAGACTAACCTACAGAGTCCCACTGAAAAAAAAAGACCTTTTACTATCACGACTTTGGAGAGTCCTAAGATGCAAGATAACTTACTTCATGGCATCAAACACTTTATATAACTCTTAATCACTACGTTACACCTACAGGGACGTTGGGGAAAAAACAGGTTTACGTATGTGATATAAACACAATTTCTCCAGGTGTCTCTCTTAATATCGCCAGTTTCATGCACCTACATTTCCGAGCGTTACAATTGAACTTAGTAGTAACATAAACACGTTGGCAGGACAATATCCTCCACTCTCTCCTGTTGCCCATCACGTGTGGTGTTGCTCTGTACTTACCGTAAGTATTCTCCTTGTGAGCAGGTAATCTATACCTACAGAGGTTGTATATTCCACAGTATGAGGCACTGCTCACACCACCAGGGTGGCTCTTCCTCAACCTCTCTCTCGACATCACAGGAAACAGAAGCATCCAGCTTCCCTCAGTCATTCTCCAGCTTACCTCAGTCCTTCCTCTCCGTCCGCCATGTTGTTATTGTTTTCTCCTGGTTCTACACGTAATAACTTCGGCCACTAATGTTGTGAGTTACTAAGACAGGGTGGGACCCGTGGCACCCTGCTTCCATGAAGAGCCAGCCACGATGGGAGTGACCGTTATGATCCCCGCCTTCCCTCCGTCCCGACCAGCGTATCCCTCCTTGGTCGTTCCTGTATCACCTGATCTTCCAATATCCAAGAACCAGTTGACCAACACCAGAGGAGCTCTGACTAATGGCTTCACTGTTATTCTCATACTGCATAATACTTCCACCCCAGATGGTCATGACTGGCACATGTTTTGCCCAAGCCATAGCACCGTTACAATATATATATATATATATATATATATATATATATATATATATATATATATATATATATATATATATATATATATATATATATATATATGTATACAGACTGCAGAAACCTTTTACAAATGTGACCACGACGAGAGAACAGACAAAATAAGTAATGGGAAGATTTATATACACTTTCTTTAATATTATTAAAACGTCACAACAGTTTATTGTACGTCTGGTAATGTGTATTGTTTGCAAGGTCAGGAGGTTAGTTCTCCATGCTAACGTACTTACACCTTTACTGTTTACCATTCACATGTCTGACACAGACATGTACACAAATCACAGTTATCAACACTGACACAGACGCCTACACAAATCACAGTTGTCAACAGACGTTCCGTATCACTCCGGGAACTGCGCCTCAGCGGCTCTGGTCCGTTTCTTGATGGCCCTTTGAACGGAACCGGACACGTTACTGAATTACTGAAGTGGAGACACCGGATACATGGCGACCAATGAAGCCAGCAATCCTGGTCGTGGTGCAGAACACACTGTGCATGGTCTCCTACAGTGTCTGGATACGTCAGCAACACCACGACGATAAGGAACAAAAATATCCAACAGATATTAGTACTCGCCCACTCCCGGCACACCAACGTGCGTCGACTATCCCAAAAGACTGTCTTTATCAGTTCCGTGCTGGAGTAATTTAATTTTTAAGTACCATAAGTATAACCTCTTGAGTGTCATATACCTAAACCATCCTACATAAACAAACTTCAATACTTAATATGACGTAGCTAATATGTGGATCCTTTGTGAAAGACAAGTTGCAAAGCTATATCTGCACAGTCGAAAGCCTCATCGCCGGAGATAACATCAGACCAAGTAAGAACTTGTTGAGAGATCGCTTTTGTAAACAAGGTTAGGTTGAGGTGACACGGTGTGGCTGGCCGGCACGGAGGAGGCTTGCCAGCTCATACCTGTTCCTCCCCAACCCACCTGTCCTCCATCATATCAGACACGTCATAAATGAACATGCATCTTGGACACTTATGTTCGACAATCATATGACAGAGGAATCAGCCGTTGGTCTAAGTACTGGTTACTCAGCGTGTGTTGCCTGACGAGCAAGACCTGGCAGCGGCGACGGTGGAGGAGGTGATGGCGCAGTTTGTGGCGCCGCCCAGCACTCTGTCTGCACCCATCTGCTGCTGCACCACCCACCCCACTGTAGGGCCGCTCACAGCTGCAGAGGACCTATGTGCGTGTAGTGTGGCGGTCGCTGCGTCGTAACCACACTGGACTACAGCCAAGTGGGCCGTCAAGCATTCCCAAGACACCAGCCGTCGCCAGGCCAACAGTAATACACCAGCTGCTGGCACCAACCTCACCATATACATACCATCACCACCAGCTGCTGGCACCAACCTCACTATATACATACCATCACCACCAGCTGCTGGCACAAGCCTCACCATATATATACCATCACCACCAGCTGCTGGCACCAGCCTCACCATATATATACCATCACCACCAGCTGCTGGCACCAGCCTCACCATATACATACCATCACCATCGCAAACCAAGGGACCAGTTATACCACATACATACCTCCAACACAACACATGATGACACTAGCAGCAGGTAACAGCCTTACCATATACGTATCCTCAACACTACAAGCCAAGGCACCAGCTGCTGGCACCAGCCTCGACATAGACATACCCAAACGTCAACCTTTTAAAAAACGTGGTACTAATATTATAGACGAGGATGATGGTACGCTGCAGGTGAACATTAAAACCAGGAAGTGAGGGTACCGGATGGTCGTCCTGCCCTACACGTTAGGTCACGTTACGATACCACCACTGCCACAGTGCTCCACGCCCAGGGGAACCCAGGGTGGGTCGTCACCCCTCTCCCCAGAACATAGGCAGTGATATAAATGCATTGTGTCCCTTCGTTGCGCTATAGCAGCGCCGTCCACATGCTTCTCAGAAACGCACAATAAATACATCTACTTTTTAAGCAAATAATCTTTCCTATAATCAGATTCATCCATTTCTTCTTCCCTAGTCTGTATGTTGCTAGGGTCAGAGGAAGAGAATCTTACACTCGTGTTGCCACTCATTCTATCCTTGTTATACGAACCGTGTCTTCATTCCTATGTGTCACACACACACACACACACACACACACACACGGACACACAAACACAAACCAAATCAAGTTTGGTACCTATTCATCGACCAGTCCCGAGGGAGGATGAATACCTGGGTTGGGTGTGGGCCGACTGCCACACCCAGAATTCGAACCCATGCGGGCACCCTAGTCAGCAGATACGTCCATCATTCCTCACTTCTCAGGTATGACTCTGCCATCATCTGCAAACATCAGGCAAATGTTTATGTTGAACCAAGAGGAACGCTGGGCCAAGACCGAGCCCAGCGTTATATATATATATATATATATATATATATATATATATATATATATATATATATATATATATATATATATATATATATATATACATATATATATATATATATATATATATATATATATATATATATATAGAGAGAGAGAGAGAGAGAGAGAGAGAGAGAGAGAGAGAGAGAGAGGATGTAGAGGATGTGTGGATCAGGTGTTTGCTTTGAAGAATGTATGTGAGAAGTACTTAGAAAAGCAAATGGATTTGTATGTAGCATTTATGGATCTGGAGAAGGCATATGATAGAGTTGATAGAGATGCTCTGTGGAAGGTATTAAGAATATATGGTGTGGGAGGCAAGTTGTTAGAAGCAGTGAAAAGTTTTTATCGAGGATGTAAGGCATGTGTACGTGTAGGAAGAGAGGAAAGTGATTGGTTCTCAGTGAATGTAGGTTTGCGGCAGGGGTGTGTGATGTCTCCATGGTTGTTTAATTTGTTTATGGATGGGGTTGTAAAGGAGGTAAATGCAAGAGTCCTGGAAAGAGGGGCAAGTATGAAGTCTGTTGGGGATGAGAGAGCTTGGGAAGTGAGTCAATTGTTGTTCGCTGATGATACAGCGCTGGTGGCTGATTCATGTGAGAAACTGCAGAAGCTGGTGACTGAGTTTGGTAAAGTGTGTGGAAGAAGAAAGTTGAGAGTAAATGTGAATAAGAGCAAGGTTATTAGGTACAGTAGGGGTGAGGGTCAAGTCAATTGGGAGGTGAGTTTGAATGGAGAAAAACTGGAGGAAGTGAAGTGTTTTAGATATCTGGGAGTGGATCTGTCAGCGGATGGAACCATGGAAGCGGAAGTGGATCATAGGGTGGGGGAGGGGGCGAAAATTTTGGGAGCCTTGAAAAATGTGTGGAAGTCGAGAACATTATCTCGGAAAGCAAAAATGGGTATGTTTGAGGGAATAGTGGTTCCAACAATGCTGTATGGTTGCGAGGCGTGGGCTATGGATAGAGATGTGCGCAGGAGGATGGATGTGCTGGAAATGAGATGTTTGAGGACAATGTGTGGTGTGAGGTGGTTTGATCGAGTAAGTAACGTAAGGGTAAGAGAGATGTGTGGAAATAAAAAGAGCGTGGTCGAGAGAGCAGAAGAGGGTGTTTTGAAATGGTTTGGGCACATGGAGAGAATGAGTGAGGAGAGATTGACCAAGAGGATATATGTGTCGGAGGTGGAGGGAACGAGGAGAAGAGGGAGACCAAATTGGAGGTGGAAAGATGGAGTGAAAAAGATTTTGTGTGATCGGGGCCTGAACATGCAGGAGGGTGAAAGGAGGGCAAGAAATAGAGTGAATTGGAGTCATGTGGTATACAGGGGTTGACGTGCTGTCAGTGGATTGAAGCAAGGCATGTGAAGCGTCTGGGGTAAACCATGGAAAGCTGTGTAGGTATGTATATTTGCGTGTGTGGACGTGTGTATGTACATGTGTATGGGGGGGGGGGTTGGGCCATTTCTTTCGTCTGTTTCCTTGCGCTACCTCGCAAACGCGGGAGACAGCGACAAAGTATAAAAAAAAAAAAAAAAAAAAAAAAAAAAATATATATATATATATATATATATATATATATATATATATATATATATCCCTGGGGATAGGGGATTAAGAATACTTCCCACGTATTCCCTGCGTGTCGTAGAAGGCGACTAAAAGGGGAGGGAGCGGGAGGCTGGAAATCCTCCCCTCTCATTTTTTTTTTAATTTTCCAAAAGAAGGAACAGAGGGGGGCCAGGTGAGGATATTCCACAAAGGCCCCGTCCTCTGTTCTTAACGCTACCTCGCTAACGCGGGGAATGGCGAATAGTTTAAATATATATATATATATATATATATATATATATATATATATATATATATATATATATATATATATATATATATATATATATATATATATGGGAGCGGGGGGCTGGAAATCCTCCCCTCTCGGTTTTTTTTTTTTAATTTTCCAAAAGAAGGAACAGAGAATTGGGCCAGGTGAGGGTATTCCCTAAAAGGCCCAGTCCTCTGTTCTTAACGCTACCTCGCTAATGCGGGAAATGGCGAATAGTTTGAAAAAAAAAAAAAAATATATATATATATATATATATATATATATATATATATATATATATATATATATATATATATATATATATATATATATAGTGGTGGGCGTTGCGTGAGCTCTGGGCACGGAAGAAAATGGGGGACGTGTGACAAATGTTACATGGATGAGAGTGTGGGTGTGGCCAGCATGGTGGGCGTGGTTCCCACAGCAGGCGACGTGGGCGTGCCAAATGACGTGGGTGTGGCAGGGGTGGTTATCATGCTGGGTGTGGCAGTGGTGGAGTTGAGTGAGGCAGGGGTCGAGTGTGTGTACTTACTGCCTGACTTAAGACGAGAGTTTGCTAAAATGCGGGACGAGCAGGTACGTAGTGCTCACCGCAGGAACATGTACGTAGTCAGGACGAACGAATCGTACGAGTTACGTGTTGTCAAGTGTTCTGTGTCAGACAAGAGAGACTGGGTGTTTGTGGACTGAATGTAAGCAAGCCGCGAGTGGATGTGGTAGAAGTACAGCCACTTGGGCTAAAGGAGTGATACTTGACAGTAACTGTAGTGCTATCATACTGAGCAACCGTCTCAATATACCCCTCTCCATACCCAAGGGGCACTACTGTCGGTGGCTGCCCTACACCTACCACAAGTAGTAGTCGTTATGAGTGCAGCAGTGAGTGTTGCATGTGTAGGACGTAGCGCCGGCGGTGGCTGGTGTGGTGCTGTGGTGGGGGTGGTGGGCAGGCATCCAGGGTGTGAGGGAGTATAAGACTTGGGTGGTCAGTATGACGTAGCACCGGCGGTGGCTGGTGTGGCGCTGTGGTGAGCTGTGCCCAGCACTGTGGTTGGTGGGCGTCGTGGGTACACCGGTCATGGTGGGTCGTGCAGGTGAAGCCAGTCGTCCCAGTGCATTAGTTGGCGCGGGTGGCAGGACCGTTCTAGGTCCTACGAACGTTGCAAGAGGTACAAACGTTCTGAGTGGTCTCACGAACGTTGCAGGAGGTACAAACGTTCTGAGTGGTCCCACGAACGTTGCAGGAGGTACAAACGTTCTGAGTGGTCTCACGAACGTTGCAGGAGGTACAAACGTTCTGAGTGGTCCACGAACGTTGCAGGAGGTACAAACGTTCTGAGTGGTCTCACGAACGTTGCAGGAGGTACAAACGTTCTGAGTGGTCCCACGAACGTTGCAGGAGGTACAAACGTTCTGAGTGGTCCCACGAACGTTGCAGGAGGTACAAACGTTCTGAGTGGACTCACGAACGGTGCAGGAGGTACAAACGTTCTGAGTGGTCCTATGAATGCTACAGTAAGTACAAACGTTCTGAGTGGTCCTACGAACGTTGCAGGAGGTACAAACGTTCTGAGTGGTCCCACGAACGTTGCAGGAGGTTTAAACGCTCTGAGTGGTCCTACGAACGTTGCAGTAAGTACAAACGTTCTGAGTGGTACCACGAACGTTGTAGGTGGTACAAACGTTCTGAGTGGTACCACGAACGTTGTAGGTGGTACAAATGTTCTGAGTGGTACCACGAATGTTACAGGAGGTACAAAAGTTCTGAGTGGTCCTCTGAACGTTGTAGGTGGTACAAACGTTCTGACTGGTCCCACGAACGATGCAGGAGGTACAAACGTTCTGAGTGGTTCTACGAACGTTGTAGGTGGTACAAACGTTCTGAGTGGTACCACGAATGTTACAGGAGGTACAAAAGTTCTGAGTGGTCCTATGAACGTTGTTGGTGGTACAAACGTTCTGAGTGGTCCCACGAACGATGCAGGAGGTACAAACGTTCTGAGTGGTCCTACGAACGTTGCAAGAGGCACAAACGTTCTGAGTGGTCATACGAACGTTGTAGGTGGAACAAACGTTCTGAGTGGTCCCACGAACGATGCAGGAGGTACAAACGTTCTGAGTGGTCCCACGAACGTTGCAGGAGGTACAAACGTTCTGAGTGGTCCGACGAACGTTGTAGGTGGTACAAACGTTCTAAGTGGTCCCACCCTACGGCTGGTGTGGGCGTAACGGGAGACGCCGGTTGGTCTGTGGTCAGCCAGGTAGGTGCCCTCTACCTGGCCAGCCTCAGATTACGGCAAAAAATTATCCTCCGTCCATCAGCGCTGACCACAGACAACTACCCCCAACTCCCCCAACTGACTACCACCCTCTGCATTCATCTACCCACTGACTCCCACCCTCTGCATTCATCTACCCACTGACTCCCATTCCCTGCATTCATCTACCCACTGACTCCCATCCTCTGCATTCATCTACCCACTGACTCCCATCCTCTGCATTCATCTACACACTGACTCCCACCCTCTGCATTCATCTACCCACTGACTCCCATTCTCTGCATTCATCTACCCACTGACTCCCATCCTCTGCATTCATCTACCCACTGACTCCCAACCTCTGCATTCATCTACCCACTGACTCCCATCCTCTGCATTCATCTACCCACTGACTCCCAACCTCTGCATTCATCTACCCACTGACTCCCATCCTCTGCATTCATCTACCCACTGACTCCCAACCTCTGCATTCAATTACCCACTGACTCCCATCCTCTACATTCATCTGCCCACTGACTCCCACCCTCTGCATTCATCTACCCACTGACTCCCATCCTCTGCATTCATCTACCCACTGACTCCCACCCTCTGCATTCATCTACCCACTGACTCCCATTCTCTGCATTCATCTACCCACTGACTCCCATCCTCTGCATACATCTACCCACTGACTCCCATCCTCTGCATTCATCTACCCACTGACTCCCATCCTCTGCATTCATCTGCCCACTGATTCCCACCCTCTGCATTCATCTGCCCACTGATTCCCACCCTCTGCATTCATCTACCCACTGACTCCTATTCTCTGCATTCATCTACCCACTGATTCCCATTCTCTGCATTCATCTACCCACTGACTCCCATCCTCTGCATTCATCTACCCACTGACACCCAACCTCTGCATTCATCTGCCCACTGACTCCCATCCTCTGCATTCATCTACCCACTGACTCCCACCCTCTGCATTCATCTACCCAATGACTCCCATCCTCTGCATTCATCTACCCACTGACTCCCATCCTCTGCATTCATCTACCCACTGACTCCCATCCTCTGCATTCATCTACCCACTGACTCCTCCCTATGCATTCATCTACCCCACTGACTCCCAACCTCTAGAATTCATCTACCCACTGACTCCCACCCTCTGCATTCATCTACCCACTGGCTCCCACCCTCTGCATTCATCTGCCAACTGACTCCCATCCTCTGCATTCATCTACCCACTGACTCCCACCCTCTGCATTCATGTGCCCACTGGCTCCCACCCTCTGCATTCATCTACCCACTGACTCCCATCCTCTGCATTCATCTACCCACTGACTCCCACCCTCTGTATTCATCTACCCAATGACTCCCACCCTCTGCATTCATCTACCCACTGACTCCCATCCTCTGCATTCATCTACCCACTGACTCCCATCCTCTGCATTCATCTACCCACTGACTCCTACCCTCTGCATTCATCTACTCACTGACTACCATCCTCTAAATTCATCTACCCACTGACTCCCACCCTCTGCATTCATCTACCCACTGGCTCCCACCCTCTGCATTCATCTGCCAACTGACTCCCATCCTCTGCATTCATCTACCCACTGACTCCCACCCTCTGCAATCATCTGCCCACTGGCTCCCACCCTCTGCATTCATCTACCCTCTGACTCCCACCCTCTGCATTCATCTACCCACTGACTCCCACTCTCTGCATTCATCTACCCACTGACTCCCATCCTCTGCATTCATCTACCCACTGACTCCCATTCTCTGCATTCATCTGCCCACTGACTCCCATCCTCTGCATTCATCTACCCACTGACTCCCATCCTCTACATTCATCTACCCAATGACTCCCACCCTCTGCATTCATCTACCCACTGACTCCCATCCTCTGCATTCATCTATCCACTGACTCCCATCCTCTGCATTCATCTACCCACTGACTCCCATTCTCTGCATTCATCTACCCACTGACTCCCATCCTCTGCATTCATCTACCCACTGACTCCCATCCTCTGCATTCATCTACCCACTGACTCCCACCCTCTGCATTCATCTACCCACTGACTCCCACCCTCTGCATTCATCTGCCCACTGACTCCCATCCTCTGTATTCATCTACCCACTGACTCCCATCCTCTGCATTCATCTACCCAATGACTCCCACCCTCTGCATTCATCTACCCACTGACTCCCACCCTCTGCATTCATCTACCCACTGACTCCCATCCTCTGCATTCATCTACCCACTGACTCCCATCCTCTGCATTCATCTACCCAATGACTCCCACCCTCTGCATTCATCTACCCACTGACTCCCATCCTTTGCATTCATCTACCCACTGATTCCCACCCTCTGCATTCATCTGCCCAATGACTCCCACCCTCTGCATTCATCTACCCACTGACTCCCATCCTCTGCATTCATCTACCCAATGACTCCCATCCTCTGCATTCATCTACCCACTGACTCCCACCCTCTGCATTCATCTACCCACTGACTCCCATCCTCTGCATTCATCTACCCACTGACTCCCATTCCCTGCATTCATCTACCCACTGACTCCCATCCTCTGCATTCATCTACCCACTGACTCCCACCCTCTGCATTCATCTACCCAATGACTCCCACCCTCTGCATTCATCTACCCACTGACTCCTATTCTCTGCATTCATCTACCCACTGACTCCTATCCTCTGCATTCATCTACCCACTGACTCCCATCCTCTCCATTCATCTACCCACTGACTCCCACCCTCTGCATTCATCTACCCACTGGCTCCCACCCTCTGCATTCATCTGCCCACTGACTCCCACCCTCTGCATTCATCTGCCCACTGACTCCCATCCTCTGTATTCATCTACCCACTGACTCCCATCCTCTGCATTCATCTACCCAATGACTCCCACTCTCTGCATTCATCTACCCACTGACTCCCACCCTCTGCATTCATCTAACCACTGACTCCCATCCTCTGCATTCATCTACCCACTGACTCCCATCCTCTGCATTCATCTACCCAATGACTCCCACCCTCTGCATTCATCTACCCACTGACTCCCATCCTTTGCATTCATCTACCCACTGATTCCCACCCTCTGCATTCATCTGCCCACTGACTCCCACCCTCTGCATTCATCTACCCACTGACTCCCATCCTCTGCATTCATCTACCCAATGACTCCCATCCTCTGCATTCATCTACCCACTGACTCCCACCCTCTGCATTCATCTACCCACTGACTCCCATCCTCTGCATTCATCTACCCACTGACTCCCACCCTTTGCATTCATCTACCCACTAACTCCCACCCTCTGCATTCATCTACCCACTGACTCCCATTCCCTGCATTCATCTACCCACTGACTCCCATCCTCTGCATTCATCTACCCACTGACTCCCACCCTCTGCATTCATCTACCCAATGACTCCCACCCTCTGCATTCATCTACCCACTGGCTCCCACCCTCTGCATTCATCTGCCCACTGGCTCCCATCCTCTACATTCATCTATCCACTAACTCCCATCCTCTGCATTCATCTGCCCACTGACTCCCATCCTCTGCATTCATCTACCCACTGACTCCCATCCTCTAAATTCATCTACTCACTGACTCCCATCCTCTACATTTATCTGCCCACTGACTCCCATCCTCTGCATTCATCGACCCACTGACTCCCACCCTCTGCATTCATCTACCCACTGACTCCCACCCTCTGCATTCATCTACCCACTGACTCCCACCCTCTGCATTCATCTACCACTGACTCCCATCCTCTACATTCATCTGCCCACTGACTCCCACCCTCTGCATTCATCTACCCACTGACTCCCATCCTCTACATTCATCTGCCCACTGACTCCCATCCTCTTCATTCACACAGGAGGAAGCCGTCCATACGTTTTCTGAAGGTGTCCACAAGTTGAGGGTTACCTGTGTTCCACTTATGGGCGATGATCGGAACAGTCTTAGGCAAACATGGCACATCCGAGTGTGCTCATGTTTCCCCAGTGGCATTATACCGCAGTCTGTCCTCTCTCCATACCACATTTTCTATTTGCCCATCTTCTGCACCTTTCGGCACCATACACCAAGGGGAAAAATAAATAAGTCATATTAAGTGTTCCTAATGAACGCGGCCCATGACTGATCCACCGTAAGTCGTGTACGTTAACTGCAGATTTGCAGGTCAGATCTAGGAACTGGCGATAGCAGTGCGACTCTACATACTACAGGAACACTAACAATACATGAAGAGACTCTCGTGTCTGGGTGTAACAGGCGCCTGCCCTTAGGGACACCAACCGTTCACTTCACGGTGCATTCCGTGTAAAGGTCCACACGCAGTCACCCCACACGTTCCAGCCTACATCGAGTGTACACGGGGGAGACGAATATAAACTCCCACGTTGCCATACCCAAGAAATTCTACAATGTCCATCTATCTGTTTGTGCGAGTGTGACCTGACCTGGCGTAGCCATCTGGGGTCTTCAACATGTTGGGTTAGGCAGGTCGTCGACCAAGTACACTCGAAAACCTCTCTACTGTGGTGCATCCCATGACGTGTCTGATGATAGCTGGCAGGCTGGTGAAGAGTCATGCGGCTTACATCTTTCATTTCTTTTTTTTTTTTTCTTTTGTAAACAGCTCTACAGTATCCCTGCAGAGAAAAGCTTCCCAGACACTGGGAGGCAGGAAGGGCAGCGAGTGGGCGCCTCTGACCCACAGATAAGTCTACACTAATGGCTCATCCCGAGCCATCAGTGGAGTGGAGGAGGTGGGCGTGGCCACTCCGTGATAATGCTTCAGATTAATTGCGTTTTCCCTTCTGCATCTTGCCAAGGTCTCTGTCATATTGGTCTCCAATACAGCTCACACTTATGGTCGAAGCAAGGGTAGTGACACCCTTAGTACCCTCCGTTTGTCGTGATCATGTTCTCATTAAATTCATGTCATGACTGAGGTGGGATGGCTGGGCTGGCCGCTGGTATGGTCATGCGTGAGGCTTGGAGGGCTGGGCTGGCTACTGGTATGGTCGTGAGTGAGGCTGAGAGGACTGGGCTGGCCACTGGTATGGTCGTGAGTGAGGCCGGGCTGGCCGTTGGATGGTCGTGAGTGAGGCTGGGCTGGCCGCTGGATGGTCGTGAGTGAGGCTGAGAGGGCTGGGCTGGCCGCTGGTATGGTCGTGAGTGAGGCTGGGCTGGCCGCTGGTATGGTCGTGAGTGAGGCTGGGAGGGCTGGGCTAGTATGGTGTTGTTACGTTGACTGTGTAAGAGAAAGCAGAAAAGATAAGAACGTGTTTATAAACAATACAACACTTGATAATACTTTTCCTTGTGTAAACGTTATGCCAGCTTGGAAGCCGTCTCATACCTCTACAGCTTTGTCTGCGAGCAAGCTTATCTGGCAAGGGTCTGCCACGTTGTTTGTTGCTGCAATCTTCATTTCAGTGTGTGTTTTAAACCCTGGGTTGTCTGCTAAATCTTGGCGGAAATTGTCTAGATCTTGTGTATTCCTCAAGTTTGATGTTGTGAGCTGCATAGACGTGGACGACCTCTCAAATTCATATCATTTATCGATATGATTCCGGCAACACCTCGGCTCTTCCGCGGCTTAACAACTCGTTCATTCAGGTTAAGGACTCGGCCCTCCAGTAATTCATGTGTGTACATTACATTGTAAACATTTCCATGCGAGAGAGCCAATACTTCTGGGTCATCACTACCCTCGTTCAGAAAGTTTCCAGTCTTCATCCTACAACAAGACGTCTTCACAACTTCCAAGTTGTCCGCCACTTGTCGTCAGCGTCACTCGTGCTACCAAACATTTTAATGACGCGAAAAAAAAATCTTTGCTACATTTAGCACAGGAAGTGGAGGGAGGAGCGGGGGTTCGAAGCGCCCGGCTGTGGTCTTCTTCTCCCACGGTATCACCTTTGTTGAAGTCCACAGACACTTGCCCTTGACACGGTGCCTGGTATCCTGCTGCTCAAACTATGGTAATGAACGCGCGTCACAGCCAAACAAATTCCTACGAACAATATATCATCATCAACACTGGGTTATCTGCGCACCTGACGGGTTCCCAGCAAGATCAACCAGCTGTTGCCAACTGGGCGACCTCTCGAGGTGGGGACGAAATCATGGACGTAGATGGGAGGAGGTGTTCACACGTGCTATACTTCCCTTGACCATCTTAGTGTCAGATCATATCTTCCGTTCCAACATTTTCATGAGAGTCCATCTTTGAGGCAACTTTTCTGGAAGCCCGCTACATTACCATCCTCTTTGTTCATTTCGTTATCTGTTTACCCTTATCGCTGGTCCAACATACTGAAGGACAATTTTCCAGGAGCTCCTGGATCCGCCCCTCAGCCTCCGCTTCCTCCTGCTAGCCTCGCCGTCTCTGCCCTGACCCGTCATTCCGGTGGCTCATCTCCCAACATGTGACCGGACCCAGTCACGACCGCCCACCACTGGCCATTGTGCCGATTACTTATAACAAAAGTGCACTTTCACCCACTCACAGAACTCCTCCCCCGGTCATTGACGCCCGCGCATGCATGCCAACTCTCAGTCTGGTGACGTCAACGTTGTACTCTTCTTATTAAGTCAGAGTAAATATTCATTTTTGATCAGAAACTTTGTATAACGTACAATTACGGACAATATACAAAAATTACATAAACTTTATAAATACGTACACACACGTGCTGGAACTCTCCCTCAGGCATACACAGCCACATCACATCAGGAACAACTGACGAAAGATCAAGCAAAATCATCCTTGGTCCCTCATACAACACCTACCAAGAAGCGCTGAACGTGTACACTGGTCCTCCTGACCCCTCCCTCCCTCCCTCCAACCAGTAACCACACTTCACCCGACACTTTGGGATGAATGTGTCGCACCGTCCGTGCCAACACCGCTTCCTCCTACCCAAGATAACTCGTCGTCCCAGGGTTGTAGTTCGGCACCACAACCGTATCAGGACCATCCCGGCTCGCACACACCCAAGTGAACATCATCAATCAGTAATCAATACCTGATAACAACACCAAGTTAAGAGCGTTAATAACATGCTCATTATCGTAGTGAGAACATGTGCATCAACAAACACTAACTTATGATGATGTTGCCAACAATAATAAACTATGACGTAAGATACATCTAAGTAAGGTCTTATAAACTGCACATATGAGTCTAATGCCTGGTAAGAAGTAGGACTTTCCATATCATGGTCTACCCCGGAGGATGCTGACCGCTCACTGAGGCAACCAACCACCACACAATAATACAGGCAGGACCTGTGCTGCTGGTGTACCGTGTGGCACGCAGGCAAGACCTGTGCTGCTGGTGTACCGTGTGGCACGCAGGCAAGACCTGTGTCGCTGGTGTACCGTGCGGTGTTACTTACATAGTTGTCTGCCTCGGAGAGAACCCTGTCTTTCCCTAACGTAGACCACATAGTTTCCTACAGTAAAACGTGAAGTCAGTATCATGAAGAATTACAAAACGTATTTTTCCCTTCAGTATATAAAATCATGATTCCCTGGCATTCCTGGTTGTGACAGCAACATCATGTTCGCTAGCAATCTAATTTTGGTTACACTCCTTAAATTCTGCGAATTAATCCTAAACTATAGCATATGTTCTCATCTGGGTGGTCTTAATATCATATTCTAGCCCAGTCATATATATATATATATATATATATATATATATATATATATATATATATATATATATATATATATATATATATATATATATATATCTTTTTTCTTTTAAACTATTCGCCATTTCCCGCGTTAGCGAGGTAGCGCTAAGAACAGAGGACTGGGCCTTTTTTGGAATATCCTCAACTGGCCCCCTCTGTTCCTTCTTTTGGAAAATTAAAAAAAAAAAAAACGAGAGGGGAGGATTTCCAGCCCCCCGCTCCCTCCCCTTTTAGTCGCCTTCTACGACACGCAGGGAATACGTGGGAAGTATTCTTAATTCCCTATCCCCAGGGATAATATATATATATATATATATATATATATATATATATGTATATAACATACAAACCTCCAACAGCCAGGATCGAACCCGGGACCCCTGTGCAAGAGGCAGGCATGCTAACCGCTAGGCTATGGGACTGTATAATAGGAAACAACTATTCGAAATACTAAGTACTCGAATACCCTTCGTCTCACAATGGAGAGCAACGGGGTCTATACCGGTTGTTTCCGAACAGACGCACATAGCCAGCTGATACCGTTTTACCGAACCTAACTGTACAACGCGGAGGTATATGAATACGAAGGGTATTCGAGTACTTAGTATTTCGAATAGTTGTTTCCTATTATACAGTCCCATAGCCTAGCGGTTAGCATGCCTGCCTCTTGCACAGGGGTCCCGGGTTCGATCCTGGCTGTTGAAGGTTTGTATGTTCTATGAAGGTGCGCGTTCATATGCACTTTATTCGTATATATGTATATGTAAGTGCCAGAGGTTCGATGGTACAGTTCAGAGATGACAAGTACACCGCAGTCACACCAGCTTTGTCGCTGTGTTCGGTCAGGTTATCGTGCACTCCAGGTTAACGCATCATGTGGTGCACGCACTCTGCTGCACCCCAGCCACACGTACAATGATAAACGTTTGACAGAGTCTTGGTGAGCGATGCCTGGATGGCCGCTGTGGCTGTGGTGCTCCTGGGGCGCCACCACAGCTCTGCTGCGGGACCAGGCTATTACTTCTTAACCAACTAACTCCAACTGTTTATCACACTGTTACTTGGGACGTTTTGTTGCTTCATAATGCAGATATGTTCCCCTGTGATGGTGTAGTCTGAAGTAAGTAATGCAATAAATCATATATATTTTTAATCTATTCAACCTTCGGCTCGTCACGCATCAGTTATTAGTAAGACGCAGAGGGAAAATAACGTGCAAGGTGGAGAGCAGAGACGACTTATGTGAGCCATGTACGTCCTGTATGTGAGGCAGAGCCGTCATGACCCACATACGTACCAATGGCGTCTGGCAACTTCGGCCAAGAGACTAAGGGAGGAGGTGAGGGAGCGGAGGAAGTCCTGTGCGGTCATCCTTGAAGCAACTAACCAGTGAGTCGTCCGCCCCTGGGTCGGGGAGGGCGAGCGGTGCGGCATGACACCCTGGCGTCACCTTGTGGACCCATGACCACCAGCCAGCCAACATGAATAACAACCACAATAAACTCTGGTGACAACTGTATAATGCTGACTGAAGATGTTACCAAGTGTCAGCAGGTCCACATGACACAAGTTGTGTCTTCTCACATTTACCACCTGAAAACCTTAACCAAACTGGATCTCGCGTACAAAATGTCACGTGATTATTATTACAGACCAACAAGTGAAAAAAAAGTCTACGAAGATCTTGGAATCATTTGCCAGTGAACCACTGTCGTAGTGATACCGGGTCAGAGGTGGGAAAGGATCTTATTAACCTGGGCAATATGACGGACACGAACTGTGAACACCTCTCAACATAAACGTGGCCCTTACGCCAACATTACGGCAGGTGCCACAGTATGTGGTTCAATGGAGGACGAAAATTGGGAATAATCTGTAACAGGACAAAATGTTTACGATCGTAACTTGCTGTAAAAATAATGCAGCGAAACACAGCATAATGCACGTGTTGGCTTGCTCTCCCAGACTGGGGCAGGCAGGGAGGCCTGGCTGTCGTCACCACGTGACGCAACTCACTGTATCCATCCAAGCTGTCGGGAAAATGAAGGAAGACCCACACGCGCCCTCTCGTGTGCCACTAAACCATCCTGGATAAGCAAGTTCACACGTGGAACACCTGCACGTCGTGACAACCACACGAAGCAAACAACTACAAGACCTCAGGCACAGACCATAAATTTCGAGGAGGGACGGAAAACAAAAATAAACAGCTTTATTGTGTTTGGGTAAGGCTTGTTTACCCTCCGAGGTAAGATAATTATACACAGACACACACACACACACACACACACACACACACACACACACACACACAAACACAACCTGTCGCCAGAGTCCCATGATAACATAATAGCAACGGAAAAAAAGACTTGTTTAATAACATTAATGTAGATGGACGAGGAAACATTAGATCACATCCTACATTAAGCCAACACTACAATACAACAACAACAACAACAGAAGGAGGGCAACTAATGTGGTACCAGAATTAAGAGGAGTGACTCATAGGGAAGGGCCACAGACCTTAGATTTGCACACCACGCAAGAGAGAAGAGTGAAGGGTGATCCCATCACAAGCTTTACATTTCTAAATTAGTTTCGTGAAGATGATAGTTCACTGAAAGATGCAGGTAAGGAAGATCCATAACATGTAATCAAGGAACACACAAGGACGTAAAGAGGTACATTTATAGCAGATGAGTGCCGGATGAACGGAATTAAATGAAAATATATCAATAACGGAAAGGATACAAAATTATCACAAGTTATATGATAACAGAAAATGGTCAAGAGATGGGCCCCACGAGTGTATAGCGCCCCCCCCCCCCCATCCCCCGTTACAGTACACATAAATCACATAAACACGTAAGTCTGCGTGGGTCAGCCTGAGGTTCAACCCACGTGGGTTCGGATCCCAGACGAGGCAGTCGGCTTACACCCAACCCTGGTATTTACCCTCCCCCGGGGCTGGTCGATAAATGGGTACCTGGCTTAGCCTGGGGTGTATATGTGGGCATACACGGGGGTGTAAAGACTTGACACACACACACACACACACACACACACACACACACACACACACACACACACACACACACACACACACATGTATATATATATATATATATATATATATATATAAATATATATATATATATATATATATATATATATATATATATATATATATATATATATATATATATATATATATATATATATATATATATGTGTGTGTGTGTGTGTGTGTGTGTGTGTGTGTGTGTGTGTGTGTGTGTGTGTGTGTGTGTGTGTGTGTGTGTGTTTGATGATAGAGTGGCAGATATAGGGTGTTTTGGTCGAGGTGGTGTGCAAAGTGAGAGGGTTAGGGAAAATGATTTGGTAACCAGAGAAGAGGTAGTAAAAGCTTTGTGGAAGATGAAAGCCGGCAAGGCAGCAGGTTTGGATGGTATTGCAGTGGAATTTATTAAAAAAGGGGGTGACTGTATTATTGACTGGTTGGTAAGGTTATTTAATGTATGTATGACTCATGGTGAGGTGCCTGAGGATTGGCGGAATGCGTGCATAGTGCCATTGTACAAAGGCAAAGGGGATAAGAGTGAGTGCTCAAATTACAGAGGTATAAGTTTGTTGAGTATTCCTGGTAAATTATATGGGAGGGTATTGATTGAGAGGGTGAAGGCATGTACAGAGCATCAGATTGGGGAAGAGCAGTGTGGTTTCAGAAGTGGTAGAGGATGTGTGGATCAGGTGTTTGCTTTGAAGAATGTATGTGAGGAATACTTAGAAAAGCAAATGGATTTGTATGTAGCATTTATGGATCTGGAGAAGGCATATGATAGAGTTGATAGTGATGCTCTGTGGAAGGTATTAAGAATATATGGTGTGG
Source organism: Panulirus ornatus (assembly GCF_036320965.1). Lineage (NCBI taxonomy): Eukaryota > Metazoa > Arthropoda > Malacostraca > Decapoda > Palinuridae > Panulirus > Panulirus ornatus. The sequence continues at coordinate 22,153,990 of NC_092286.1, read as the reverse complement.
GAGGCAAGTTGTTAGTCGCAGTGAAAAGTTTTTATCGAGGATGTAAGGCATGTGTACGTGTAGGAAGAGAGGAAAGTGATTGGTTCTCAGTGAATGTAGGTTTGCGGCAGGGGTGTGTGATGTCTCCATGGTTGTTTAATTTGTTTATGGATGGGGTTGTTAGGGAGGTGAATGCAAGAGTTTTGGAAAGAGGGGCAAGTATGAAGTCTGTTGGGGATGAGAGAGCTTGGGAAGTGAGTCAGTTGTTGTTCGCTGATGATACAGCGCTGGTGGCTGATTCATGTGAGAAACTGCAGAAGCTGGTGACTGAGTTTGGTAAAGTGTGTGAAAGAAGAAAGTTAAGAGTAAATGTGAATAAGAGCAAGGTTATTAGGTACAGTAGGGTTGAGGGTCAAGTCAATTGGGAGGTAAGTTTGAATGGAGAAAAACTGGAGGAAGTAAAGTGTTTTAGATATCTGGGAGTGGATCTGACAGCGGATGGAACCATGGAAGCGGAAGTGGATCATAGGGTGGGGGAGGGGGCGAAAATTCTGGGGGCCTTGAAGAATGTGTGGAAGTCGAGAACATTATCTCGGAAAGCAAAAATGGGTATGTTTGAAGGAATAGTGGTTCCAACAATGTTGTATGGTTGCGAGGCGTGGGCTATGGATAGAGTTGTGCGCAGGGGGATGGATGTGCTGGAAATGAGATGTTTGAGGACAATGTGTGGTGTGAGGTGGTTTGATCGAGTAAGTAACGTAAGGGTAAGAGAGATGTGTGGAAATAAAAAGAGCGTGGTTGAGAAAGCAGAAGAGGGTGTTTTGAAATGGTTTGGGCACATGGAGAGAATGAGTGAGGAAAGATTGACCAAGAGGATATATGTGTCGGAGGTGGAGGGAACGAGGAGAACTGGGAGACCAAATTGGAGGTGGAAAGATGGAGTGAAAAAGATTTTGTGTGAACGGGGCCTGAACATGCAGGAGGGTGAAAGGAGGGCAAGGAATAGAGTGAATTGGATAGATTTGGTATACCGGGGTTGACGTGCTGTCAGTGGATTGAATCAAGGCATGTGAAGCGTCTGGGGTAAACCATGGAAAGTTGTGTGGGGCCTGGATGTGGAAAGGGAGCTGTGGTTTCGGGCATTATTGTGTGGCAGCTAGAGACTGAGTGTGAACGAATGGGGCCTTTGTTGTCTTTTCCTAGTGCTACCTCGCACACATGAGGGGGGAGGGGGAAGGTAGTCCATGTGTGGCGAGGTGGCGATGTGAGTGAATGGGGGTAGACAGTGTGAATTGTGTGCATGGGTATATATGTATGTGTCTGTGTATGTATATATATGTGTACATTGAGATGTATGGGTATGTATATTTGCGTGTGTGGACGTGTGTGTGTATACATTGTGTATGAGGGTGGGTTGGGCCATTTCTTTCGTCTGTTTCCTTGCGCTACCTCGCAAACGCGGGAGGCAGCGACAAAGCAAAATAAATAAAATAAATAAATAAATAAATATATATATATATATATATATATATATATATATATATATATATATATATATATATATATATATATGAAGTTAACAGACGGGACAAAACGATTGTAAAACTCTCTCTCTGTAACCCACAAACAGTAATAATCACACACACGAACACTTAAGTAACAAGACATTGTCAGAAACTGGCCAAACTACAACATCGACACTTACACACGAAAGTAACCACAATTACAACTCTCTCTCTCTCTCCTCTCTCTCTCTCTCTCTCTCTCTCTCTCTCTCTCTCTCTCTCTCTCTCTCTCTCTCTCTCTCTCTCTCCCAACCTGACACTTCCTCCATCATTCCTCGCCTACATATTTACTGATATCAAAATAAAAGTAAAAAGGAAAATATAGAATAAACATTTGAAAAATAGACAAAGATGATCAGTCCCGCGCCTCTATCAGGGATGGGGTGGGTTGGGTTGGGTTTGGGTGGGGTGTGGTGTGGAGGGGTGTGGAGGGGTTGGGTGGGGTGTGGAGGGGTTGGGTGGGGTGTGGAGGGGTGGGGTGGGGTGGATGGGAAGTGTAGCCGGAGCGAGGGCGTGAGGCCGCCGGACCTGGCGGCAGGAGGCAGCCAGCCAGACAGGAAGTGTGTGGGAAATCTGTGAGAGCTGACTAGCAGGAGAGATGGGACTCAGGCCTGTAAGTGGCCGCCTCCCGTGGTGAGGGCAGCCAGGCCGGGAGTGAGTGGTGAGGGAGGTGACTAACACCCGTGAGGTGGGACTTGTGCGACCCCCGCAACCTGGTGTCTGTCTACCCAGCTCGACCAGCTGGATGTAGCACGTTAATCTCCGCCTGGCTCGACCATCTGGATGTAGCACGTTAATCTCTGCCTGGGTCGACCATCTGGATGTAGCACGTTAATCTCTGCCTGGGTCGACCAGCTGGATGTAGCACGTTTATCTCCGCCTGGGTCGACCAGCTGGATGTAGCACGTTCATCTCCGCCCGGCTCGACCAGCTGGATGTAGCACGTTAATCTCCGCCTGGGTCGACCAGCTGCACGTAGCATGTTAATCACCGCCTGGGTCGACCAGCTGGATGTGGCACGTTAATCTCCGCCTGGGTCGACCAGCTGGATGTGGCACGTTAATCTCCGCCTGGGCCGACCAGCTGGATGTAGCACGTTAATCTCCGCCTGGGTCGACCAGCTGGATGTGGCACGTTAATCTCCGCCTGGGCCGACCAGCTGGATGTAGCACGTTAATCTCCGCCTGGGTCGACCAGCTGGATGTGGCACGTTAATCTCCGCCTGGGCCGACCAGCTGGATGTGGCACGTTAATCTCCGCCTGGGCCGACCAGCTGGATGTAGCACGTTAATCTCCGCCTGGGTCGACCAGCTGGATGTAGCACGTTAATCTCCGCCTGGGTCGACCAGCTGGATGTAGCACGTTCATCTCCGCCTGGGCCGACCAGCTGGATGTAGCACGTTAATCTCCGCCTGGGTCGACCAGCTGGATGTAGCACGTTAATCTCCGCCTGGGTCGACCAGCTGGATGTGGCACGTTAATCTCCGCCTGGGTCGACCAGCTGGATGTAGCACGTTAATCTCCGCCTGGGCCGACCAGCTGGATGTAGCACGTTCATCTCCGCCTGGGTCGACCAGCTGGATGTAGCACGTTCATCTCCGCCTGGGTCGACCAGCTGGATGTAGCACGTTAATCTCCGCCTGGGTCGACCAGCTGGATGTAGCACGTTCATCTCCGCCTGGGTCGACCAGTAATCATGCCGAGCGTCACCGCGCGGCCATTGGTACTTGGAGCATCCAGCATTATACGCTGCGTAATTTCATCCTGGGTACGCACAGTTGTACATGTGGTAATCAGCTTTATATACATCGAGTATACAGTCGTACGCGGGCGGTATGACCTTAATAGTAACTAAACACAGTAAAGCTTGGCTGTATAAGGCACGCAACGCTCCCTTGCCGTACCTATGATGTCTTCTTAAGCCTTAGATGTAGGATTCGATCTTACTGTCCACTCCTACTACTAGTGGTGTGTGTGTGTGTGTGTGTGTGTGTTGGTGTAGGGTGAAGGTGAAGAGTTATTAACACGTAGGGTGAGGATAGACCATACTTGAGTGCGTGATTGTAGGGAGGGTAAGTGAGGGTAGGGATGATGGTTTACATAAAGCGGTGGTGAGAGGAACGTATCAAAGGATCCACAATGGGAAACGATTGCTTGAAAACCCCATACAACAAGAGAGGATTCTACCTCGACAAATTAGGCCTGAGCGTTTGAACAGTTTCTTTGTTCTGAATTAATTAGGCGGCTCTCTAGTTGGGGCCAGAGGTTGGGAAGAATTCCCTCCCCCCGCGCGCCGTGGTCCCTCCCATAATGAACCTGAGTGATGGTAGTGGTGACCCAGTTATCTGTAAGGGTAATGAGACGTGGTAGGAGCGAGCCAGTACCTTGTGGTGTTGGTATTGTGTGTCGCTTGTGGACCTCCTCCTGTTGGGCTGTTGCTGCGTCCTGCTGGGCTGTTGTTGTGTCTTGCCGCCCCGGGCTGGTAGATATCTCCCTCCCGTCGTACACACACACACACACACACACACACACACATTAAACTTAACGCATCTTCATTACTACAGCAAAGACAAGGTCCAGTTATTAACTCTAACTCCAGTATCAGAGAAGTGTGAGTGTACACAATCCTCACTCGACAGATAGATAACATGAGCGTCCATAATACTCATGATGAACCTTGTCATCCTCCTCCCCGTCATCACCAGAGCCAGTGGTGTACATCACTAGTGGTGAGGAACCTTCAGAAGGTTGGAATAAATGTGGCACTTGTCCTCCGTCAGTGTCAGAGTTGTGTGGCCGTCCTAAGGCGAGCCAAGCGTGAGAACATTACCCGTGTTGAGAGACGAGTCTGGACGGTGAACAGCCGCTGCACGAAGGCGCGGTCCTCAACTCTCTATGAAACGTTTACCACACCTTCAACCTACCCTCAGCTGTGGTACTCTTTACCCTGACTACTGTGTGTTGTGCTAGTGGCTCTTACCATCCACGTACAATAACCCAGATACCCCAATACCCTACAACACCATGACGCAAGGAGAAATGACAAGATATTTGACTATACAACAACTGTTGTGGAGAGAGAGGGGAAGGGAACCTTTGGTTGTCAGCCCCTGACCGCCACAGGAGGTCGTAGGGTAGTCAGTCCATGCTTACAGAGGCCCTGTCCACTACAGGAGGACCTGTGAGAGCCAGTCCATACCTGCAGACACCCTGTCCGTCCGTCACAGACACAGTGACGAACTCCCACAGGGCGCACCCGTCTCCCCATTGTACGGCGCAGCAGGGAACAAGACTCGGCTAAAAACGTAATCATACGGCGTGTAATCCTGTGATCGATTGTGTTCATGGGTTTGTAGTCTTAGTCCGTGTGTTTGTGTATATACCTTACATGGGTGGACGGTCTGGCGTCCATAGTAAGGCTCCCTCAGGTGGGCAGTGCGTCCTGTGTGTACCAACATTTCCTAATGCCTCAGCCAACTTATGTTCTCAAGTGTTATAATGATACTAGTTGAGACGGTACAGGTGACTAAATACCCACATTATGGTCATCTAGTTAACGCTCTCTCTCTCTCTCTCTCTCTCTCTCTCTCTCTCTCTCTCTCTCTCTCTCTCTCTCTCTCTCTCTCTCTCTCTCTCTATATATATATATATATATATATATATATATATATATATATATATATATATCTATATCTATATATATATATATATATATATATATATATATATATATATATATATATATATATATATATTTTTTTTTTTTTTTTCATACGATTCGCCATTTACC
>NC_092286.1:22101156-22143656 GCF_036320965.1 Panulirus ornatus | reverse complement strand
CGACATCAACCACTGTTCGTGTGCAGGGTAACGACATCAACCACTGTTCGTGTGCAGGGTGACGACATCAACCACTTCGTGTGCAGGGTGACGACATCAACCACTATTCGTGTGCAGGGTAACGACATCAACCACTGTTCGTGTGCAGGGTAACGACATCAACCACTGTTCGTGTGCAGGGTAACGACATCAACCACTGTTCGTGTGCAGGGTAACGACATCAACCACTGTTCGTGTGCAGGGTGACGACATCAACCACTTCGTGTGCAGGGTGACGACATCAACCACTGTTCGTGTGCAGGGTAACGACATCAACCACTGTTCGTGTGCAGGGTAACGACATCAACCACTGTTCGTGTGCAGGGTGACGACATCAACCACTGTTCGTGTGCAGGGTAACGACATCAACCACTGTTCGTGTGCAGGGTAACGACATCAACCACTGTTCGTGTGCAGGGTGACGACATCAACCACTTCGTGTGCAGGGTGACATCAACCACTGTTCGTGTGCAGGGTAACGACATCAACCACTGTTCGTGTGCAGGGTAACGACATCAACCACTGTTCGTGTGCAGGGTAACGACATCAACCACTGTTCGTGTGCAGGGTAACGACATCAACTACTGTTCGTGTGCAGGGTAACGACATCAACCACTGTTCGTGTGCAGGGTGACGACATCAACCACTTCGTGTGCAGGGTGACGACATCAACCACTGTTCGTGTGCAGGGTAACGACATCAACCACTGTTCGTGTGCAGGGTGATGACATCAACCACTATTCGTATTCGTAATTCGTTATAAATCGTGTGGGTCGTCATCAGTAATATGGATTTTTGACTGGCTGAACAGCGATCGACACACACATACTAGTTCTGCAGTACCTCCTCCGCCTACTGTCCATCATCCGTGTATGTGATCTATACGTTCTCGAGCAAGCCAACACCACATGAGGACCGTCATGTGAATTTTGTACAGGAAAAAAAACATTTCCCATTTTTCTCCATCTCGCATACGGCACCTCTCTCTCTCTCTCTCTCTCTCTCTCTCTCTCTCTCTCTCTCTCTCTCTCTCTCTCTCTCTCTCTCTCTCTCTCTCTCTCTCTCTCTCTCGTTACGGATGATATTCTCAGTTTAGGGTCGACGTCTTCCTATTCCAGTGAGAGGTTTGCTTCCTGTGTTGACTGAGCGGTAGTGGTGGTGTGTACATGTCTGACTCGTTGCCGCCCACTGTACACTGAGCCTCCCCCTTCGTTCCGGTCCAGACGTTTGGCAAATTCTTGCCAGTGACGGACGAGTGGAGAGCATGTTTGGCTCAGCTCTGGCGTCCAACAGTTCGGGCATTCCTCTGGTGCTAACGTTACCATTCACTAGTGAGTGATCCCAAGTATACACCAAACACTAACCCTTTCATCCTTCCCGCCTTGTAAACTTACTCTGCTGGAAATCAATTGGCAGAATTCACCTCCGTGTTCTTCATCCTCTACAATACATTCGTCACATCTCTTAATTTCATGCTACGGCTTATTCTCGTTCTCTAATTTGTTTCATTTTTAATTTCTAATTTTTCGATGTTGACTCTATATGTTGAAGCTAATCCAGAAACTTGAAAGCTTGTGATCAAGTCACCCCTTACTCCTCTTTCCCCCATGCTTGATTATTTCAAGGCATCTAGCCTTTACCTGCAACTCAGCTCCCTTGATTTTGGCGCCATCTTTGTACCTGTTTAGGATCGGTGACCAAACTTGTGCGGCACATGCTACACTTAGCCATGTGCAGGACGTGAGCAGCTTGCTGGATCGTTCCTTATCCATGAACTTCAGTACAGTTCTAATATCGGCCAGTACAGCCAGTCACGCCCCACTACGATATAGGTTAAGCACCATGATGACTTACAAGTCTCATTAACATACAGATTCATGCAGCTCACTTATACCCTCCTGCATGACATGCATGTCGTGGTCTTCTCTCACTATGTCTCATCCTTGATACTTTATGTTCATCTGGAATGACTCTTATCAACCTATCTACGTCCTCATTACGGTTAATGGAACTCTTCTGCTTCCCCCAAGGCCCCAGCATCATCCAGAAACATATTAACTCACAATAGTGTGTGTGTGTGTGTGTGTGTGTGTGTGTGTGTGTGTGTGTGTGTGTGACCGTGCGGGGGGAGGGGAGGAACAGTGTGCGTGTGTACCCTGGCGCTGTGGTCACCAATGTTAATCACCAGCGACCACAAACTGTCCTGTGTATGATTATTCCGTGTGAGTCACACTCCAGTTGACCCGCCTCTCCTCCTTGCCAGTGTCCAGCTCTCGCTACAGAGGCACAGGCTGCCGTGTTCGGTCATGACTCCCACGACAGAGTCAAACTACCTTTCACAATCCTGCCTCCCGAAGTTTCCTGTTGTGATCTACCCCATGAGCAGCTCGGTCTGAGAGCAGGTAATGGTGTGGTCGCTTCTCCGCACACTTCATGTGATGGAGGCTGCGACCCTTCAGCCTAGTGTGACCACCACATCTTCGTTGGTCTACAACACCGTCGACACCTGTACAGTCCAGTCTTCACTTCCTCCACTGTACAGTCCATAGTGCTGATAATGCCTTCAGGCCACGCATAATACAAGACATCGATCCCGGGTGCTTCGTTAACCTCCGCTACACTTCACTTTTATATTAAAATCATGAGTCTATACATATTATACAATTGCCCAGGATTATCAAGACCGTATTCGTCATTTTATATATTAAACCATTTCTTATATCGACGGTAAATAAACACCTTTCAAACGGTGTCTGCCTGTGGTGCGTGAAGGCCGGAGCCGTCAACACATTTACCACAATCACTTAATAAGATTCTATGATAACTAGAGTCTCAGGTGAGGCTCGACCGCTCACCTGGACAATATGGAAGTCAACCCAACATGAAATGATGATACGCCACACAGGATCGTCCAGAGACCGTTTCGCCTTCTGATAGCCATATCAGAAGCTGGATCTTCATGAAATGTGGACGCCTGATGAAGGATCATCCACATATTTGAGATAAGTTTGTTTTCAACTGAACCATTGGTTTACGAGGAGAAAATTTAAGTATGAAAAGTGTACAGAAAAACGACGACGAACGAATGTGATGACAACACAGCTGACCATATGAGGTGAAAATGAAAACATCCCAGCGCTGTGTTCCTCACCAGTACGGCTGGCCAGCTGCAGGGCTTCCTCACCAGTACGGCTGACCAGCTTCAGGGCTTCCTCAGCCAGTACGGCTGGCCAGCTGCAGGGCTTCCTCACCAGTACGGCTGGCCAGCTTCAGGGCTTCCTCACCAGTACGGCTGGCCAGCTGCAGGGTTTCCTCACCAGAACGGCTGGCCAGCTTCAGGGCTTCCTCAGCCAGTACGGCTGGCCAGCTGCAGGGCTTCCTCACCAGTACGGCTGGCCAGCTTCAGGGCTTCCTCACCAGTACGGCTGACCAGCTGCAGGGCTTCCTCACCAGTACGGCTGGCCAGCTGCAGGGCTTCCTCACCAGTACGGCTGGCCAGCAGCAGGGCTTCCTCACCAGTACGGCTAACCAGCTTCAGGGTTTAAAGATCTAAGACCTGGACACAGAGCGCTGTGACGTATTACACACATTTCAGGAATCATTACAGCGATACAACGTGAGCCTGAGAGTGTTGTGAGACGTCGGCGATGTGTCGGTGGCTCAGTGTTGAACGATATCCCACTACGTTAGTGAGGGTCGAGCTAACCTGCTGACTGGTAGTGTCCAGCAGCAGCCCACAACCCCACTGCCGTCACTGGCTCACTGCTATTATCCTACTGACGCCAGTGGCCCACATGCTCTATCCCACTGTCGTAAGGGGCCCACATGCTCTATCCCACTGTCGTAAGGGGCCCACATGCTCTATCCCACTGTCGTAAGGGGCCCACATGCTCTATCCCACTCTCGTAAGGCGCCCACATGCTCTATCCCACTGTCGTAAGGCGCCCACATGCTCTATCCCACTGTCGTAAGGCGCCCACATGCTCTATCCCACTGTCGTAAGGCGCCCACATGCTCTATCCCACTGTCGTAAGGGGCCCACATGCTCTATCCCACTGTCGTAAGGGGCCCACATGCTCTATCCCACTGTCGTAAGTGGCCCGCATGCTCTATCCCACTGTCGGCTGTGGCCCACAAGTTCTATCCCAATGTCGTCAGCGGAACACGGCTCTATCTATCACCCCTGACGTGAGTGGTCTACACACACTAGCCCACTGACCCACCGATTCCATTGACCCACAGACTCTATCCCACTAGCGTCGATGGACCACAAGCTCTATCCCGCTGTCCTCAATGATGTCAGTGGCCCACAGCCTCTATCACGTCAGAGGCCCAAAGGCTCTATCTCAATGACGTCAGCGACAACCAGTGCCCTAGTGATGTTCAGGCAACGTCTAGCACTGCTCTAGCGACCTCGGCAGCACAGGGCACGGGAGCCCCACCACGACATACAGCCAGCATAAACAAGGATCAACTTAAGTGCTTGCTGAACTGTCTACTTCCTCCTCGAGTGTGTGACGCGTCCTCACCCTGACCGACGCAGGTCCTACCTAACCCACACACACACACACACACACACACACACACACACACACAAACTGACAACTTGGCTACAGTTGAACGTTCGTGTTGTTACATTACCAGGTTAAGAAATATGTTAACATCAGCACAAACACAAGATCATTATTTTTCATTCTCGTTAAGGAATATTACATGACACTGACGATGTATCATTTAAAAAAAAAATCTTTATTGAAATAAAAGTAATTATAAAATACAAAATGCTGCTACGGACGGATCTGCGGAATATGTAGGATGAGGGAAATATTACGAAACATTACAGACTGTCCAGCCCAGACGTTCCATAACTCACTGGAAAACCATGAGAAATGTATGTACACTTAGGCCTGGAGGCCACGGTCAGAGGAGCAACATGCAGACTGGTGCCAGAGTGAACTGTGGAGAGAGAAATGATCCTCAATATGGAGGTGAATTAAAGTCAACCCACCTAAGATGGGCAGGATCTAGAGGGTCAGGTCTGACCTTCCCCACACTCGTGAACTTCCTCTTATGGTACATAACCTGGGCTACGTGTGGGCGGTCCACTCATGGCTATAATATCCGCGGCTCGTCAACCACACAACTCTCGCCACACACACACACACACACACACACAACCACGGCTGTGTGGATGTAGTCATGTTCGCCAGGTTTAAGTCTGGCACGCGCCCTCGTCTCATGGTACCACCGCCAGCTGGAGGAAGGGCAACACCTTCAGCCTCGCTCCGTGCTCCTCCCGCACTGCACTACTGGGGCATCAGGTACATACATCTGCTACACACACTTCCTACCTACCTCGTCCTTCCCCAGGCAGGGGTGAGGAGGGGCTCCCCAGAGCGGCCTCCCACCATCATCACTTGGGTCTTCACTCTCCCCGTCCTCCCTCAACACTCGACTGATAATACACAACTTGCCCTCACGCCGTCCAGTTCCCGGAGCCGGGCTCTCGTGGGGGTTGGGCGGGATAACAAGCCCAACCTCCCTCGGTCGCTGGTTCCCTCCATCTTCACAGCTCTGCACAACTTACTCACTTATCACTGAACAGGACGACACTTACATGGTTGCCCGACTTATGTACTATCTTACAATAATGTCTCCTTCAGTTGGTAGTGTTCCAGGTTCCCGGGTTACTAGTGAACCTAGTTACTTACTCTGCAACGACAGATCTACTAACATCATTAGTTGGGACACCAGTGCAGGAGTATCATTAGTTGGGACACCAGTGCAGGAGTATCATTAGTTGGGAAACCAGTGCAGGAGTATCATTAGTTGGGACACCAGTGCAGGAGTATCATTAGTTGGGACACCAGTGCAGGAGTATCATTAGATGGGACACCAGTGCAGGAGTATCATTAGATGGGACACCAGTGCAGGAGTATCATTAGATGGGACACCAGTGCAGGAGTATCATTAGTTGGGACACCAGTGCAGGAGTATCATTAGATGGGACACCAGTGCAGGAGTATCATTAGATGGGACACCAGTGCAGGAGTATCATTAGTTGGGACACCAGTGCAGGAGTATCATTAGATGGGACACCAGTGCAGGAGTATCATTAGATGGGACACCAGTGCAGGAGTATCATTAGATGGGACACCAGTGCAGGAGTATCATTAGATGGGACACCAGTGCAGGAGTATCATTAGTTGGGACACCAGTGGAGGAGGTTCAGGAGTTTCCTACAGTTGGGGATGTAGGGGAGCGAGTGTCAAGTGAGCAGTTGTCTACACATCATGTCCACATGACGTTAATCTGCATGAGGCACTAACGCCTGGCTGACGCCTGTACATCCAAGTGTTCGATCATTGTGATAACCAAGATAACGCTCATGTATGAATAATGACCATAGAAGAACCTTTGGTGTATATATGTGACGACCAGTCGTGTCACAGGGTAGAAGAGGTATCACATGAACAAGATGGATGGACAACTTCGTAACAAGAAGGGTCGGTTTCTGTAGTGTGTGTACGAGTCAAACCTGCTAAATGGTAGCGGAAGATGCATGACGAGGACAGACGGTTGACTGGGGCACTGCCAACACCGTGAGTGTGATCTACTTGTTTCGTTATGTGGGAAAGGAAGAAATAGGGATTTGTGCAGAATACCAGAAGATTTATAATCAAACCACGGAAGGGAAACACGAAAGATGTGAGTAAGTGTATAACCACAACATCCCAGACACACACCAAAATAATGTACCACATAAAAGAAGCATGAAAGATCTGAGTAACTACCACACACACGTCAAAGGAATCATACGACGGAAGAGAAACATGAAAGATGTAACAGTAATCACGTGGGATGACCTTTTTAACATCAGCCGTTCCCTCCGTGAAGATAATGGCAGCCTGGATTCCACGACCCTTGAACACGAGACACACAGAAGATGGCGACGACACTTCAACACACACTACAACCTCCAGATGGTGACACACTTCAACACACACTACAACCTCCAGATGGTGACACACTTCAACACACACTACAACCTCCAGATGGTGACACACTTCAACACACACCACAACCTCCAGATGGTGACACACTTCAACACACACTACAACCTCCAGATGGTGACACACTTCAGCACACACTACAACCTCCAGATGGTGACACACTTCAACACACACTACAACCTCCAGATGGTCACACACTTCAACACACACTACAACCTCCAGATGGTCACACACTTCAACACACACTACAACCTCCAGATGGTCACACACTTCAACACACACTACAACCTCCAGATGGTCACACACTTCAACACACACTACAACCCTCCAGATGGTCACACACTTCAACACACACTACAACCTCCAGATGGTCACACACTTCAACACACACTACAACCTCCAGATGGTGACACACTTCAACACACACTACAACCTCCAGATGGTGACACAATTCAACACAAACTACAACCTCCAGATGGTGACACACTTCAACACATACTACAACCCTCCAGATGGTGACACACTTCAACACACACTACAACCTCCAGATGGTGACACACTTCAACACACACTACAACCCTCCAGATGGTGACACACTTCAACACACACTACAACCCTCCAGATGGTGACACACTTCAACACACACTACAACCTCCAGATGGTGACACACTTCAACACACACTACAACCTCCAGATGGTGACACACTTCAACACACACTACAACCTCCAGATGGTGACACACTTCAACACACACTACAACCTCCAGATGGTGACACACTTCAACACACACTACAACCTCCAGATGGTGACACACTTCAACACACACTACAACCTCCAGATGGTGACACCAACACACACTACAACCCTCCAGATGGTGACACACTTCAACACACACTACAACCTCCAGATGGTGACACACTTCAACACACACTACAACCTCCAGATGGTGACACACTTCAACACACACTACAACCTCCAGATGGTGACACACTTCAACACACACTACAACCTCCAGATGGTGACACACTTCAACACACACTACAACCTCCAGATGGTGACACACTTCAACACACACTACAACCCTCCAGATGGTGACACACTTCAACACACACTACAACCTCCAGATGGTGACACACTTCAACACACACTACAACCTCCAGATGGTGACACACTTCAACACACACTACAACCCTCCAGATGGTGACACACTTCAACACACACTACAACCTCCAGATGGTGACACACTTCAACACACACTACAACCTCCAGATGGTGACACACTTCAACACACACTACAACCTCCAGATGGTGACACACTTCAACACACACTACAACCTCCAGATGGTGACACACTTCAACACACACTACAACCTCCAGATGGTGACACACTTCAACACACACTACAACCTCCAGATGGTGACACACTTCAACACACACTACAACCTCCAGATGGTGACACACTTCAACACACACTACAACCTCCAGATGGTGACACACTTCAACACACACTACAACCTCCAGATTGGTGACACACTTCAACACACACTACAACCTCCAGATGGTGACACACTTCAACACACACTACAACCTCCAGATGGTGACACACTTCAACACACACTACAACCTCCAGATGGTGACACACTTCAACACACACTACAACCTCCAGATGGTGACACACTTCAACATACACTACAACCTCCAGATGATCACACACTTCAACACACACTACAACCCTCCAGATGGTGACACACTTCAACACACACTACAACCTCCAGATGGTGACACACTTCAGCACACACTACAACCTCCAGATGGTGACACACTTTAACACACACTACAACCCTCCAGATGGTGACACACTTCAACACACACTACAACCTCCAGATGGTGACACACTTCAACACACACTACAACCTCCAGATGGTGACACACTTCAACACACACTACAACCCTCCAGATGGTGACACACTTCAACACACACTACAACCTCCAGATGGTGACACACTTCAACACACACTACAACCCTCCAGATGGTGACCCACTTCAACACACACTAAAACCTCCAGATGGTGACACACTTCAACACACACTACAACCTCCAGATGGTGACACACTTCAACACACACTACAACCCTCCAGATGGTGACACACTTCAACACACACTACAACCTCCAGATGGTCACACACTTCAACACACACTACAACCTCCAGATGGTCACACACTTCAACACACACTACAACCCTCCAGATGGTGACCCACTTCAACACACACTACAACCTCCAGATGGTGACACACTTCAACACACACTACAACCCTCCAGATGGTGACACACTTCAACACACACTACAACCTCCAGATGGTCACACACTTCAACACACACTACAACCTCCAGATGGTGACACACTTCAACACACACTACAACCCTCCAGATGGTGACACACTTCAACACACACTACAACCTCCAGATGGTGACACACTTCAACACACACTACAACCCTCCAGATGGTGACCCACTTCAACACACAATACAACCTCCAGATGGTGACACACTTCAACACACACTACAACCTCCAGATGGTGACACACTTCAACACACACTACAACCCTCCAGATGGTGACACACTTCAACACACACTACAACCTCCAGATGGTGACACACTTCAACACACACTACAACCTCCAGATGGTGACACACTTCAACACACACTACAACCCTCCAGATGGTGACACACTTCAACACACACTACAACCTCCAGATGGTGACACACTTCAACACACACTACAACCCTCCAGATGGTGACACACTTCAACACACACTACAACCCGTCAGATGGTGACACACTTCAACACACACTACAACCCTCCAGATGGTGACACACTTCAACACACACTACAACCTCCAGATGGTGACACACTTCAACACACACTACAACCTCCAGATGGTCACACACTTCAACACACACTACAACCTCCAGATGGTGACACACTTCAACACACACTACAACCTCCAGATGGTGACACACTTCAACACACACTACAACCTCCAGATTGGTGACACACTTCAACACACACTACAACCTCCAGATGGTGACACACTTCAACACACACTACAACCCTCCAGATCATCACACTTCAGGGCAAGCGAAGCTGACGACATGAAAACCGTGCCAAGATAATGGAAGGCCGCCGCACTCACTATGTCTCAACTTAAAAGCTTTTAGGGAATGACTGACAGCACTTAGTCTCCATCGCCTGGAAGCAACAGGACAGAAATATATCATAATTTACAATGGCAAATCCTGGAAAACATAATTGCTAATCTAGATTGAAAAATTATCTCCAGTTGTCATGATATGTAAGAGTGTGAAAGCATCATCACTGAAACAAAAGTGTTAGCAAAAAATTAAAAACTGGGGGGGGGGGGGGAAGAAACAAAATTACTACTACATGCAGGTGAAACATATAACCCTTCCCAACCCCACGCCCCTCTTGCATCGCTACATGCCCTCCCCCGCGCCTGCCCCACGCCACGCTACGCGCACAAGTCCTACGCCCTGTACCAGGTAATTAGTAACCAGGTCTGCCATCCGTGCCGCCCGCTGGCACCTCACATCGGTGGTAGTGAGGGAACACGTGAGGCCATTATTGAATGTTCTCACGTGTAACCTGGGTCACACTGGCTGGCCTTCACCGCAGAGGCCAGACGGGAGAGTGCTGACGGCTGCCCTGCAGGTCAGGACGGCTGGCTGGGGTGCTGACGGCTGCCCCGCAGGTCAGGACGGCTGGCTGGGGTGCTGACGGCTGCCCCGCAGGTCAGGACGGCTGGCTGGAGTGCTGACGGCTGCTAACCCCCATCATCAATGCCTCCAGTGTCCTCACACTTCACTGCAAGACCCCCATTACCAATGCCTCCAGTGTCCTCACACTTTACTGCCAGACCTCCATCACCAATGCCTCTAGTATCCTCACACTTCACTGCAAGACCTCCATCACCAATGCCTCTACTATCCTCACACTTCACTGCAAGACCTCCATCACCAATGCCTCTAGTATCCTCACACTTCACTGCAAGACCTCCATCACCAATGCCTCCAGTGTCCTCACACTTCACTGCAAGACCTCCATCACCAATGCCTCCAGTGTCCTCACACTTCACTGCAAGACCTCCATCACCAATGCCTCCAGTGTCCTCACACTTCACTGCAAGACCTCCATCACCAATGCCTCTACTATCCTCACACTTCACTGCAAGACCTCCATCATCAATGCCTCTAGTATCCTCACACTTCACTGCAAGACCTCCATCACCAATGCCTCTAGTATCCTCACACTTCACTGCAAGACCTCCATCACCAATGCCTCCAGTGTCCTCACACTTCACTGCAAGACCTCCATCACCAACGCCTCCAGTGTCCGGCATAAATCAATCAGTTCAGTTAGTTTAACATTAGAGATCAGCATTTGAAATCCCATTAAATATTCAGAGGCTCAGGTAAGCCTTTACATATATCACTCACCTGGTCAATTTGGCCCGACAGTAATAATGGATGTCTCACTAACAGAAAATGAGGCCACTTAACAGGATCAGTCACGGAGCACCCGCGACCTGTGGTCTGTATCGTGGTTCCCCACAAGAAGAGCTTGGATATTTCCGCTTAGCACAGACAATCTTGTCCTGTGGCGGCCATATTAAACACTGGATGGGCATCAAGTGAAGAGTCTTTGTTATATAACAATTCAATGATCATTTGTGAAAAGTTTGGGTTCACCTGACCCTGTGGTTTCCCAGGTCAAATGGTGATCAGTTTATACAGACGACGATGACTACAGCTACTGATAAAGGAAGGGTAACAATTTAGAGAGTTGTTCCTCCCTTAAGTACATCACTGTATGGCCAAGCAGCATCCTTGGTAAGGTCTTGGTCTATCAGGCTGTCTCTTGCTGCTTCTCGTTCATTGTAAAATGTTATACAAACTTCGCTCTACCTCTCGGTATACCATGATAAATGACGTGTGTTCGTTGTGTGTGCCCCAAGTAAGGCAAGCAGACTTGGGGCCCGGATGATTACACTATTATCGTGTCACGGGAATTTTATTGCAATTCGACTCAGAATGTGTGTGTGTGTGTGTGTGTGTGTGTGTGTGTGTGTGTGTGAATAGACTATTCACACAAGCCGCAATCTTGGTTCAGAGTTCATGTTTAATTGACCAGGAATTATATTACCCCAGTTAAGGATCAGTGGCAGAAATCGCCAACCGTGTGGTAATTAGTGTCAATTCGCTCTATCTCACACGTCGGGTCGGGCCCCTACGTGGTGAGGTAATGTGTAGAATCATGATCTTAGTAACCGTAACCAATGATGTCTGTCCGGACCAGGTAACCCGGAGTGCGTATTGTTACATCAAACGTGATCAATGTCTTGCATGTTGGCATGAAAAAATGATTGCTGTCCTTAATCTGAGGATGCGCCAGAGCGGCACGCAGGTCGTGGCTCTGCTGACTGCTCACTTGTGACGCTCCGGGACGGTTACACAAATATGTTGTTACCCACTGAATACTGTACACCAGACGGGCGGGTCCCCGGTGCACCTGAGGCAACCTGCTGGACGGCCTCTCCTTGGCCTCACCCGTCAACATCCACTCCTCACTGACGGGATATCATCCGCCACCACACACTCCACTTCCACAAGCAGTGACATCAACACCGTCTCACGTGATCTGATTCGGTGACGTTATCGAAATAATTGTGACGCAGACTACGGTAGAATGAGGAGGAGCTGCAGTGGACAACATGAGGAATGGCGAACCATACTGGCTGACGTGCGGAGTTTTCTTATACTTTGTTACAGTTAAAATTTGTACGAATAATAAGTCCTGTTGACATCACAGACCATCACGCGTGAGGTTCACCTCCCACACTTCACACAACCTCACCAAATACATATGGCAGTTTCTTCAACCTGTGGTTGGGGTACGACTGGCCACCACCGCTAATCCTATACACACCTCCACCTCCACGTGTGCCACCACCACAAGTGGCCCACGGGCCTCCGTGATGGTGTACTGCTCAGCGTTATAAACCATGAGTCACCACGAGACCTCCAGCGGCTCGAATACCAGCAGGTCTACACCCAACGCAGGCGTTCCTCCTCCACTTGAGGCTCCTCGATAAATGGGTACCCGGCTTAGGCTCGTGTGTGTGTGTGTGTGTGTGTGTGTGTGTGTGTGTGTGTGTGTACATATGGGAGTAAAGAGGGTATATTGTGCAGCACCAGAGTATGAGGGTGTAGTGTACAGGACTAGATTACGAGGGTGTAGTATACAGGACCGGAGTACGAGAGTAGTGTAGGGAATGACCGTCTCCAATGGCCTCACGGTTAGATCAACATCGTAAAACATGACGCGCGTCACACTCAGGATATAGTAAGCACTTGACAAATAAGACAGTGGTGGTATTCATCACACCACTACCTCTAGTTAAATATTGCTGAACACGAATATCCTCTTAAAGCATCGATGAAGCATCCATTACCACCACAAACCTCCCTCAACATGTCATCCTCATCATCACGACCCGGAACATTTCCCACCACCACAAGTGATCGTACAACCCTTAACACAACTATTGTCATCATCTCCTGTACCATAACTAACACCATCAACACCTCGTCCAAAACATTAATATACCCCATAGTACCACTGCAAACCCCATACATGTGTACCACCATCAATCCATGGTGTATCACACACACACACACACACACACACACACACACACACACACACACACACCTGTAACATCACTATCATACTAGAGCATCAAAACCAACTACAGCTTCAACCCCATCACATACTACACCTGCACGACCCTACACACCTGCATCAACCGACACACCTAAACTACTTGCACCATCCTACAAACCTGCACCCCTTCCATCACCCGACACACATGCACCACCCTACACACCTGCATTACTTCTACCAACTGCACCATTTCCACACCTTTACACACCTACACAACTGTGTCACTTCCACCATAAACCTCGGCTGATGGACCTCAAAACCCGTACTGGCCACACATCGGCAACATCTCCACCACAGTTAAGTCTTTCTACAACCCACACCCACACATAATAACCCCACCATTCACCACAGTTTCATCATCACCACAATCTGTACCTACATCACCAATCACAACAAAGAAAAAATTTACCCCACCAACCCCAGTACCAGCAACATCCTTACCTCACACAACTCCAACATTACACGAGGCTACGTCTTCACTATTACCAACACTCAACAATGTGCAACATTATACATACTTTAAGGATCAACCCCACACACCTTTACCGTCCTCTGTGCTGTATACACATTCCAGTTCATGACCCCCACCATCTTGAACATGCCACAAGTCTTCCTCAACACCAGCCACACAATTCTTAACCATCTGGTTCACTACACATCTTCACCACCATCTCCTACCAACCCCACCACCCTCTCTATCGTCTGCACACACACACACACACACACACACACACACACACACACACACACATCCCCGTCTACGACAACGACGCGTGAAAATCTGTCGAAAAGACCAGAGTGTGTAGGAGATGGCTGTGTTAACGGCCTCACCGTCAGGTGTGCCAGTAGCGGCTACCTCCAGCAGGAGGGAACCCACGCCAGGCCCCAGGCTCCAAACCAAAGGCATTCTTCACCATGACACTCTACAAGGGACCATTAACTCCCTCTACATGACCCGCTAACATGAGGTAGATTTCTCCTTCCAGATGACCCTCCAGATTACACCGCAAAAAAAATCAGGAAAAACCCGCAGGTGGACACGAGAAAAATCTTTCCCCGGCGGGCGGCTCTTGAACTTGAGGCAGAACAATGGCGGAGGTGCAGGAATGGCCGTGCACCACCTTGAGGCTCTCTCTGTGTACATGAGACTGCCACCCACCCAAGCGTATCGTGTGGCCACGTTCTCTCTGTTCCATTGGTAGAACTAATATCCTCTTGATCCACTCATCCATCCACAAGCAAAATGTAAATCATTTACAGCGGGAGAAAAAGTTTTACTCTTCTCCACTACACAACAAACGCAGCCGCATGAAGAAAACCCCAGAACCATTATAAAGGAAGCAGCGACCCCGGCTGTGTGGGCAGTGCCGGTGGCTGACATCTCAGGTCGGGTGGGCAGCCGCCGGTCTCCTGCTGGGTTGCAGAGGGAAAGTCGTGGGTCACGGTCAATTACCGCGCCGGGAGAGAGAGAGAGAGAGAGAGAGAGAGAGAGAGAGAGAGAGAGAGAGAGAGAGAGAGAGAGAGAGAGAGAGAGAAGCTGAAGACGGTGGGTCGGGTCGTTGGGCCAGCCACACGTCTAGCCACGTAGCCCAAACATAACGTTTTAATCTGCCAAAATCTGAGGCTTCAGTGAGGCTGTAGAGGCAGCAGTCACTACATCCTTCATGTGTCCGGGTCCATGAGTGCTCCATGGTCACGAACAGACTTGGTTACGACGTTTCCTGGAAATGATGTTCAAAAAAAAATATTAAAAGATAAAAAACTCTCATCATGAGTCAATTTTGAGGAAATCACACGTCCCGTGAAATCAGAATTTCTGGATTGCCTGAGGTGGTGAGAGCGTCGGTGGCTGAGTGGTAGTAACATTCTGGACTGGTTACTTGCGGGATCGTGCACCGCCCGCCACTTGTTTACCCTGCGGCCTCACGCACCCTCCCACCCGCCACCTGAGCCTCGAGAAACGATATGACAACAGCAGCAGGAGATACACTGCGACATCTCGAGATGTGAGTGTACGGCGTGGGTATGAGAGGTGAGGAACACACTACATTCTACATTCTCAGTGACCAAATGCACGAAGGAATGCTAGCCCCGAGGAGTGTCCTTTATAACCCGCTCTGTGACCGGCTTGTAAACGACAGGGACAAGACTGTGGTGCCCGAGGTGGGACCAGACTGACACAGTCCTGCACCGTCACCACACATCCTACAGCAGGTGATACAGTTCTGCTCCGTCACCACACATCCTACAGCAGGTGATACAGTCCTGCACCGTCACCACACATCCTACAGCAGGTGATACAGTCCTGCACCGTCACCACACATCCTACAGCAGGTGATACAGTCCTGCACCGTCACCACACATCCTACAGCAGGTGATACAGTCCTGCACCGTCACCACACGTCTTACGGAAGGAGGTGGGATCCGAGGGAGGCAAGACATGCAACAATATTCCAGCCTTATACCTCTCCCAGGTTCCCTCACCATCTTCAGTACATTCATATGTATCATCTTTACTCTCCTCCGTCTGTCTACGTGACTAGTGATGTGTTCTGAGCCCCTACAACCTGAAGCTTACCTGTCGTAGTGTTCGGAGGTCGCTGGTCAGCCAAGCTGCTGGAAGCCGCCACCCGCAAGAACGTACCCACTACAACCTGGCTGGTGTGGGACACGTCTTCACTCTCTCTCACTGTTCATACCAGTGTTGCTGTTGGCTGCTGGTAATGTACTGAACAGTCTTGGGGCCACCTACACAGAAGGAGGCTTCTCTATGTTTTCGCGCTTTTTGGTTTTCGATGTAATATTCACTACTGTGTCGTGCCACATGTAATATTCAATATTGTGTCGTGCCAGACGTAATACCTAATGTGTAATATTCAATATTATGTCGTGCCAATAGAGAAGTATTTTGATCTTAGTCTGACGGTGGGGTCCTTTAAGATTTTCTGAGCATCACTGATAATATACAACTCTGTATTTACTTGAGACAGTACAACCTCAATGCTTTCAGCCGTCCTACGTAGGTTTACCGCGTCAATGATGACCGTGAAAGGTCCCACAACACCTTCTAATTGTTGTATCAGCACACAGCAGTGTTCTAGTATTGTTGTATCAGCACACAGCAGTGTTCTAGTATTGTTGTATCAGCACACAGTAGTGTTCTAGTATTGTTGTATCAGCACACAGCAGTGTTCTAGTATTGTTGTATCAGCACACAGCAATGTTCTAGTATTGTTGTATCAGCACACAGCAGTGTTCTAGTATTGTTGTATCAGCACACAGCAATGTTCTAGTATTGTTGTATCAGCACACAGCAGTGTTCTAGTATTGTTGTATCAGCACAAAGCAGTGTTCTAGTATTGTTGTATCAGCACACAGCAGTGTTCTAGTATTGTTGTATCAGCACACAGCAGTATTCTAGTATTGTTGTATCAGCACACAGCAGTGTTCTAGTATTGTTGTATCAGCACACAGCAATGTTCTAGTATTGTTGTATCAGCACACAGCAGTGTTCTAGTATTGTTGTATCAGCACACAGCAGTGTTCTAGTATTGTTGTATCAGCACACAGCAGTGTTCTAGTATTGTTGTATCAGCACACAGCAATGTTCTAGTATTGTTGTATCAGCACACAGCAGTGTTCTAGTATTGTTGTATCAGCACACAGCAATGTTCTAGTATTGTTGTATCAGCACACAGCAATGTTCTAGTATTGTTGTATCAGCACACAGCAGTGTTCTAGTGTTGTATCAGCACACAGCAGTGTTCTAGTATTGTTGTATCAGCACACAGCAGTGTTCTAGTATTGTTGTATCAGCACACAGCAATGTTCTAGTATTGTTGTATCAGCACACAGCAATGTTCTAGTATTGTTGTATCAGCACACAGCAGTGTTCTAGTATTGTTGTATCAGCACACAGTAGTGTTCTAGTATTGTTGTATCAGCACACAGCAGTGTTCTAGTATTGTTGTATCAGCACACAGCAGTGTTCTAGTATTGTTGTATCAGCACACAGCAGTGTTCTAGTATTGTTGTATCAGCACACAGCAATGTTCTAGTATTGTTGTATCAGCACACAGCAGTGTTCTAGTATTGTTGTATCAGCACACAGCAGAGTTCTAGTATCGTTGTATCAGCACACAGCAGTGTTCTAGTATTGTTGTATCAGCACACAGCAGTGTTCTAGTATTGTTGTATCAGCACACAGTAGTGTTCTAGTATTGTTGTATCAGCACACAGCAGTGTTCTAGTATTGTTGTATCAGCACACAGTAGTGTTCTAGTATTGTTGTATCAGCACACAGCAGTGTTCTAGTATTGTTGTATCAGCACACAGCAGTATTCTAGTATTCGTGAGGGTATCTGCGCCTTATAGAGCGTCATCACTGGCTTTACTTCGCTTACGTCTATCTGGCTGGAGACGTTAACACGTGAACCGTAAAGCTTGACCAAAGACCTGGTCACAAACCACAACACTCAGTCCTTGAATGTGAAAAAGTAGAACCTTTTAGGGTTAAGTCTAAACAAACCTTGCAAGAAATGTCACAATTCTTATCGTTAATTACAAGATACCTTAAATTTTAAGTTGGTATCCATTTTGAATCTCCTCTGTACAACCTACCATATGAAGCTAGGTAGTGTATGTAATGAAGCTTATATAATGAAGTAATCTTGTAATATCCTATGTAATATCAATCCACTGAGGTCTGACCAACACCCTTGTGACCTCTGCAATCCTTCTGTGCTACCGCTCACAGGATGAGCCTGGGCGGTGCATCTACTTTACTGGGGTTACCGGCACAAATCATATCACTTGAAAGTTCGCAAGATCCATCTTCCCACCTTCCAGGAAGAAGCAACAGTTGCCTTGATTTGTCGTCAGACATTATCACGTCGAAATCTTGTACACTATTCATTAGTGATGTGACGGTGTGTGTGTGTGTGTGTGTGTGTGTGTGTGTGTGTGTGTGTGTGTTCGTCCACACAGGAGGACTTGAAAATAATGTTTCCGGTGGGCCGGTCAGATACTTCGTAGTTTCTCACTGTCATCTGGTGACAAGATTTTCACCTTAATCTTGTATCATCTGGGGAGGATATGGTATGACACCGTGACTCGTGCTGACGTCTATACCAGTCATGAGAATAAGGGATGGCAAGGGTGCAAGATGCGACCCTGCAGGACTGAGCTTTCGACCATGGAGGCACTGGATACAGCCTGATTTACAACAGTCTGTTAGTTGTACATCCACAGCCTATCATCATAGTGGTCAAGAAAATAAGGCTGGCAACACTGGTTGATGTGACACGCGCTGGTGTCCCCAGCCAGCTTATTGTGCCGCCCAGGCTCACCCTGTTAGCGGTAGCGCAAAAGGATTACAGGGTCACAAGGGTCTTGGTCAGACCTCAGTGGATTGATATTACATAAGATGTTACAATTCGTATGTCAGTACATACATTACATAGTTTCATATGGTAAGTCTTGTCCACTACATACAAAAAGTGGATACAAACGTAAAATTTCAGGTATCCAAACCGTCGTAAAACCCACGAGGTCTTACGTACACTTGCAACACTTGTGAGGCAAAAACCTTCAGGCAAGAGCAGTCGTCAGCTGCGTAGCAGATCATCTCATCGTAAGCGTCAGCAGTTGGCAGGTGGTACAAAATGATCTCTAGGAGGAGGGTTGTACGACCCTCGTGGTTAAATCGTGTGCTGCCTCCATGACAAGCCCGACCCGGCCGAGGTAAACACCACAATAAACACATGAATGTTGCTGGAGGTACTGGTGAAGACCCGGCCGAGGTAAACACCACAATAAACACATGACTGGTGCTGAAGGTGCTGGTGACGACCATCTCCCGTCCCCTCGCGTTCCTTAGATGCTAACCACCACCTGCTAACACCACCACATCACAACAATCACCCCATGTCAACGGTGTGCCACGTAATCTAAGATTATCAAACAGAGAGATCCAAGACTGCAGATCTGCCGCATGTGTCAGCTAAACAAGGGAACCTCGAGCGGGGTTGTTGACGACGATGTAAGTGACAACCCTCCTAACCCTCCAACTGGTCAACAAGAGTGTACTGCCTCCAAGACCCTCCATAGCAGGCTGGTGGGCTTAGCCTTGTATCATCAACCATGTTATCACTGAAATGCTTATTCAATGTACACATGGGCAACCAAAACTTTGGAAATGAAAAAAAAAATATAGTGAAGACTCCTCTCCCCACACCCACCTTCCAGGTCACCAGACGAACCTTACCGTCACAGTGGATCAACAGAAAACTTCCTGTCCTCACCATCTACTCTGATGGGTCTCCGGCAGCACTTCTGGAGGATGTTACTGGTTCTAATGGAACTCTGATAAACACCTCATGATGTACCAATATTAATGGAACTCTAATGACACGCCAGGCCTGATGGAGTCTTAATGGTGCGTCTGCCCGTAAAGAGATGACATTACTGTTATTCCTCAACTATACCGTTGATCCATACACTCAAGACCTTCAACAGATCACTACACCTATGGTCCAGCCACTGTTCCCCTAGGCCCATTACTGTACCACTGGTTAAGTCACTGTTCCCCTGGGCCCACCACTACATCTCTGGTTCACTGTTCCCCTGGGCCCACCACTACATCTCTAGTTCAGTCACTGTTCCCCTGGGCCCACCACCACATCTCTGGTTCAGTCACTGTTCCCCTGGGCCCACCACTACATCTCTGGTTCACTGTTCCCCTGGGCCCACCACTACATCTCTGGTTCAGTCACTGTTCCCCTGGGCCCACCACTACATCTCTGGTTCAGTCACTGTTCCCCTGGGCCCACCACTACATCTCTGGTTCAGTCACTGTTCCCCTGGGCCTACCGCTACAACCTACACAGTTTTGACACACCTCATCTACCCGTTACATTCTGCATTACTTCCCTGGACGGCGACGCTACCCTGGCTATCACTTTGCCCACAGCCACTACCTTCCTCCATCCAGGCCACTAAAACACCGTCCGAGCCTTAATACTGCTGCACCCGTGATGTGGGGGGCTGATGCTAGAGGCAGGACGTGGCTTGAGGAGGGGATGGGGCTGGAGCGAAGACGTGGTGTGGGGAGATGCTGGGGCAGGAGCGAAGACTTGGTGTGGGGAGAGGCTGGGGCAGGAGCGAGGACGTGGAGTGGGGAGATGCTGGAGCGAGGACGTGGTGTGGGGCGAGGCTGGGGGTGGAGGGAAGACGTGGTGTGGGGAGGACCGGCAGGCAGGTAGCAGTGCCCCATGTGGGACCAGGGTCCAAATTTTAACTCAGAAGACTCTATCTGTCCAAGTAAACACAGACACATAACTTTGATGATAGTATGGCTACACCACTGGTCAAAAGGAAGCCTCAAGCACCAGCAGCACTGGTCAACAGGAAGCCTCCAGCACCAGCAGCAGGCCCCCAGCATCACTCGTCCAGTCTCTCTGTGACCCCTGTAACCCTTTTGCGCTACCGCTCACAGGATGAGCATGGGGAGCACAATAAACTTGCCGGGGACACCAGCACAAATCAATCTCGTCAGCAGCATCATTGTTGCCACGCCCCGCCCTTGTCCTGTGGTGTCTGGTGTTGTTCCCTGGGGCGACGCGACGCCCGGGCTGACCATCTCTCAGCCGTTGAACCCTGACCTAGCCCCTCCCTCCCTAAGCAGCGAGGTCACCTTTTATGTTCAGACAATCCACGACGCCCCTTTCCGCGTGCCCTGAACCTGGGTCATCAGAGAGAACCATAACCTTCGGAGGTGAACGAC
Organism: Panulirus ornatus; assembly: GCF_036320965.1. NCBI lineage: Eukaryota > Metazoa > Arthropoda > Malacostraca > Decapoda > Palinuridae > Panulirus > Panulirus ornatus. The sequence goes on along the minus strand of NC_092286.1, from coordinate 22,122,016 downwards.
TGACTTAAAGCCTCGACGCCAAGTGGTGTGGCAGGTTTCAGTGTCGTCGGGAAGGCAAATTTTATTGACTAAATTCACATTCATCTTCCACAATGGTGAACTACAATACAGATTCATGTCTTTATTGGTCCAATCTTGTCATAAGCAATGTGTTACCCCTGTGTACTACTGCCATGTATTCCAACATTCCAGTAAGGTACGTTCATGATGCCGCACCTCACCAGGTTGGCTGTGGGGGGGTGTGTGTGTGGCGGTAGCGGCCCAACCTGTTGCTGCAAGCGGCATCCCAGCTTCATGACCAAGCCGTTCGTCCTGTGGCTGTCGTAGCCTCGCCTCCCTGGATCATATTAACCCAGGAACCAATTCATCTCCCGACAAATACACCAAGCGGCCACACGTCCAAAATCACCGTTCCCTGGAGCATGATTTTCGTCCCAGCGGGAAGCACAACCCGGACCTCCCGCTGGCGGCACCAGGTAGACCGTACCACACCTGGAGAAATATTCTGCTTTTCTCCAGAAGGTGAAGACATCAGGACCCATGTGAGGTGTGGCAACTCCTGCCTCCAGTAACCCACACTAAAAGCTGGCGGTAGTCACCCCACTACCATCACCCGCCCCTTAACACCAGGTCTTCACGAAATATTGAGAGAAAAAAATATGAAATTTCGACAAACGCAGAGAAGATTCCGTCGCTGTAAAACTGTGGCCCGGGTCAGACAGGGAGAGCTGTGTGGGTGATAAACTATTTGGTTCCATACCCTACTTGTTATGCTGGGGTGAGGGTGGAGCACAGATGGCAGTACATGATAGGAGGAGGAGCAGAGCGAGCCGCCGCCGCCACACTAACACCTGCCCCCACGCTCGCCTCCCGTTCCATGACCTCCTCAACCCCACGTAAACAATACTTTTAGCCTCAGTTCATGTCTGGGAGGGAAAGAGGAGGTGAAGGGGCGTAAGGAACCACCACAACAGTGAGGAAGATGAAGCAGGTGTGGGTCAGAGTGGGGAGGCGGTGCTGCTGGGATGCGCCCATCAACTCACCCACCTACTAAAGGACTACGCCCACCACGCCCCCACCAACACCCAGCTGAAGACGACTCCCGCCCACACGTGAGCGGTTCGCCCGCTCGCCTGCGCTCTACCCACTCAGGACCCCTTAACTGTAAGTGAGGGCAGCAGGGAACCCACCAACGCAAACTCCTAACCGCACATGCGCGATAATATTGTTGTGCTCTTTCTGGTTACATTGTCAGAATCATTTCTACTTACGCTTCTTAGCACAAAACGAATGATGGGCAACACACACCGTCACCAAGTGGAGATATCAGCACAAGATGCGCGCTGAGGCGAATCTAATGGACAAGCAATTCTGAAATTTACCATTTCTTACAACTTCAAAAACCGATTACATCAGCAACTGTATATTACTAATGATCCCACAACCAGGCCAGGAGTAGTGGCACATCCAACACGACTCACCACCACCCACGGGGGTAAGCCCCTCACCAGCTGGACTGGGAAGAGTTCATACACACAGATGGACTCTGCCAGTGAACACTTACCAGTTAACGGGTGTCAACGCTGCCTTTACCAGCTGTCATCTGTTCATGGGCAGTGTGAGGTGTGTGTGTCCCATCCAGGCACTGTGAACCAGGTCACCGTGTCCCACCCAGGCACTGTGAACCAGGCTACCGTGTCCCACCCAGACACTGTGAACCAGGCTGACGTGTCCCACCCAGGCACTGTGAACCAGGTTACCGTGTCCCACCCAGGCACTGTGAACCAGGTTACCGTGTCCCACCCAGGCACTGTGAACCTGGTTACCGTGTCCCACCCAGGCACTGTGAACCTGGTTACCGTGTCCCACCCAGGCACTGTGAACCTGGTTACCGTGTCCCATCCAGGCACTGTGAACCAGGCTACTGTGTCCCACCCAGGCACTGTGAACCAGGTTACCGTGTCCCACCCAGGCACTGTGAACCTGGTTACCGTGTCCCATCCAGGCACTGTGAACCAGGCTACTGTGTCCCACCCAGGCACTGTGAACCAGGTTACCGTGTCCCACCCAGGCACTGTGAACCAGGTTACCGTGTCCCACCCAGGCACTGTGAACCAGGTTACCGTGTCACACCCAGGCACCGTGAACCAGGCTACCGTGTCCCACCCAGGCACTGTGAACCAGGCTACCGTGTCCCACCCAGGCACTGTGAACCAGGTTACCGTGTCCCACCCAGGCACTGTGGACCAGGCTACCGTGTCACACCCAGGCACTGTGGACCAGGCTACCGTGTCCCACCCAGGCACTGTGAACCAGGCTACCGTGTCACACCCAGGCACTGTGGACCAGGCTACCGTGTCCCACCCAGGCACTGTGAACCAGGCTACCGTGTCCCACCCAGGCACTGTGAACCAGGTTACCGTGTCCCACCCAGGCACTGTGGACCAGGCTACCGTGTCACACCCAAGCACTGTGGACCAGGCTACCGTGTCACACCCAAGCACTGTGGACCAGGCTACCGTGTCACACCTAAGCACTGTGGACCAGGCTACCGTGTCACACCCAAGCACTGTGGACCAGGCTACCGTGTCACATCCAAGCACTGTGGACCAGGCTACCGTGTCACACCCAAGCACTGTGGACCAGGCTACCGTGTCACAGCTACCGTGTCACACCCAAGCACTGTGGACCAGGCTACCGTGTCCCACCCAAGCACTGTGGACCAGGCTACCGTGTCACACCCAAGCACTGTGGACCAGGCTACCGTGTCCCACCCAAGCACTGTGGACCAGGCTACCGTGTCACACCCAAGCACTGTGGACCAGGCTACCGTGTCACACCCAAGCACTGTGGACCAGGCTACCGTGTCCCACCCAGGCACTGTGGACCAGGCTACCGTGTCACACCCAAGCACTGTGGACCAGGCTACCGTGTCACACCCAAGCACTGTGGACCAGGCTACCGTGTCACACCCAAGCACTGTGGACCAGGCTACCGTGTCACACCCAAGCACTGTGGACCAGGCTACCGTGTCACACCCAGCACTGTGGACCAGGCTACCGTGTCACACCCAGGCACTGTGGACCAGGCTACCGTGTCACACCCAGGCACTGTGGACCAGGCTACCGTGCATAACTACCATTTTCGGGAGAAGTGTAAACCTAGCGACGGTGCACCAGATTGCTGAGCGCTGGACTACCTCGCGTAGGGCTACTATGGGACAGGTTATCACCATACGAGGTTTCTCCTTGTATAAGGAAGAACACATGAGAGAGAACACTACGCGAGGCCTACAGACCCGTACAAGACAGCTCCGGGCCACAGCCTTCCGTGTTCACTCCTACATTCCTATCCAGACTATAATACAAACTTCCCGTTATATTTTCGCTAATGAAAATATTCCTCTCTAAACTTCTCTAACTCTACATCAAGAAGGTTCCAACACCTTCCTCCTCTGACGGAAGGGGCGATCCTGTGGGTCCCTGGGCCCCACTGTCACCCCCCTACGTCCATGTATTGTACCCACTGGACGCTCTATACTGGTCTAGTACTTACTACACGTCACCCATACTATTACTGATACGCTTTTCTTTACGTATATCAGAACAATATCTTTTTTCTAAATCAAATTCTAACTCAAGACCATTGTTTTGAATGCTTAACATCAATATCTCGCTAACGGCCGCTTTATTCATTTCCTTCCTCCATCACACAAACAGGTCGGAGTGTCATACTACGTGTTGCAGGGGAGTGTAACACATTTCTATCATCCGTCTCACTTTTGTCATTCTTCTTTCTCGACTTTCCCAGAGACCCAAACTAGGCCGTATCATCCACGTTATACGTCACTAAAGCTACACAGTTGACGAGTAATACCCACACACACACACACACACACACACACACACACACACACACACACACACACACACACACACACAACACACAGCTCATGCTTCCACTCCTACGTGTGTTGTGTTGACTTTATTCCACAATCGTCATTCTTGTGTGGCAGTGGCTCGAGTAGCAGACGTAGGTCATCATCGCCTTACGTTCAACATACACACGGCTGAGGACGTACAAGCAAAGGACAAGAACAAAAAGAGTCATCATATGTTCTGGTTGTAAATCTCTCACAACCATAACTCCTCCCGCTCTCACAGGATGAGCATCCCCCCCGACACCGTCACAATCGATACATATGTGCCATCCTCACCCACACCACACCATAGTGTATACCATGTGACGGACTCCTGTATGCTGTAGGACAATCAAATCTCGGGCTACCGCATGATGTAGGGCGACCATGTGTCGGGCTACTGCATGTTGTAGGACTAGCAAGTGTCGGGCTATTGCATGTTGTAGGACTAGAAAGTGTCGGGCTACTGTATACTGTAAGAGTAGCAAATGTTGGATTACTGTGAGCAGTGTAACGGCACACAAGAGCAAGGGCGACATACAAACTAGAGGACAGCAGACCGGGCGCGGTACAGACACATGCAACACCACCTGGACGAAGCATCAGTGTGGTAACACACATGGTTCCCATGATGCTACTGAGGCTTCGGTCCTACATCAACACACACACAGTGAACTCGTCTCACCTTCACCCTCCTGACCCAACAAACATCATCACTACATACATACACGAAACACATGAAGCCACATGAATGTATAACTCCCTCCACGTGCGGTGCCAAGAAGTACAGGTAAAAACACACACCAGTCTATCAAGGAGAGATACAGCTGTAAAAATACCTAGCCAGTAACACATCCACACACTTCAGTGCAGCATACACACACACACACACACACACACACACACACACACACACACACACACAACACTGGTCGATCTGGTCGGGTCTGGGTGCTGGCTGGGCCTGAGGATAAGTGCCGCTAGTGGTGGAGAGGCAGGTAGGAGGGCAAGTGGCCGCGGGGACCGTCAGGAATGTGGGAGGACCACACCAACTGCACTCAAGTGTGCACGTGAGACGATCCCCAGCCTAACCCTGAGGCCCCTGTACCGGCCAACTTCAAGTGGCTATACTGACACTACCACACCCAACCCAGCTGGAGACAACATACAGTGTACCACACCCAACACTGCTGGAGACAACATACAGTGTACCACACCCAACACTGCTGGAGACAACATACAGTGTACCACACCCAACACTGCTGGAGACAACATACAGTGTACCACACCCAACACTGCTGGAGACAACATACAGTGTACCACACCCAACACTGCTGGAGACAACATACAGTGTACCACACCCAACACTGCTGGAGACAACATACAGTGTACCACACCCAACACTGCTGGAGACAACATACAGTGTACCACACCCAACACTGCTGGAGACAACATACAGTGTACCACACCCAACACTGCTGGAGACAACATACAGTGTACCACACCCAACACTGCTGGAGACAACATACAGTGTACCACACCCAACACTGCTGGATTCCAGACTGTCTTATGTTTGTGTACACGACACAGTATCTGTCGACGTACCGTGTATTTTGGAACGTGTCTGATTCCTATGCTGACGGTAAGTGATGAAAGGAGGGGTGTGGGTGGCATGATGTGGGCGGTGTGGTACTGGTGGAAGGATGTGGGCGGTGCGGTACTGGTGGAAGGATGTGGGCGGTGCGGTACTGGTGGAAGGATGTGGGCGGTGCGGTACTGGTGGAAGGATGTGGGCGGTGCGGTACTGGTGGAAGGATGTGGGCGGTGCGGTACTGGTGGAAGGATGTGGGCGGTGCGGTACTGGTGGAAGGAAGTAGGAAGTGCGCTATGTTGTTGTAGTGAAATTCGAACGAGCTTGGAGAGGCTGGAAGTGGACATGTTGAGGACGAGAGATCTGATGGCAGGAAGAGATGGTGGCGAGATTGGTGCTGTATCTTCTTCCCGGACTGTCGAGTGAGGTCAGGGTGATAGGCTGTAGGCAGGGAGATGTGGATGGCAAACTGTGGTAGTGCGGCAGTGGTGGCAGGCAGTGGGAGGTGAAGTGCGGATGGCAGGCCGCTGGCGGCGTGATGTGGGTGTCAGGCCATCAGCTGTGAGGTATGGCTGGCAGTGTCTGGGTACTGGTGGGTGGCCATATGGAAGGGCACGTCGTTTGAGGTATAGATGTGAAGTATTAATGGTGATGGGTGCTGGCGGTACCGTGAACATGACGTGAGTGCTATCTGGTTATCAAGGACAAGGCTCGCCTATTGTGGGCAGTAAAGCTTCGGGAACAATAGTGACAAGCACACGTCAACTGTGGGTGGCGGGGTGTGGGGAGGAAGGAGATGCGGTCGGTGTGGATGGGGGGGCGTGTGGGCGGTGGGCGAGCAGCGGCAGGAGCACACAGCAACAGCAGGGAGGAGCTGGGGGTCTGGGTGGGTCTTCACACACTCACCTAATTAAGAAGCACAACCTCAAGTATGTGGCGCGCCCCGGGCCGGTCCCCACACCAAGCTCCCACACCTCCCGCGGCTGATGCCCACACCGAGCCGTGTTCAGTACCCACACCTCCCGTGGCTGATGCCCACACCGAGCCGTGTTCAGTACCCACACCTCCCGTGGCTGATGCCCACACCGAGCCGTGTTCAGTACCCACACCTCCCGTGGCTGATGCCCACACCGAGCCGTGTTCAGTACCCACACCTCCCGTGGCTGATACCCACACCGAGCCGTGTTCAGTACCCACACCTCCCGTGGCTGATGCCCACACCGAGCCGTGTTCAGTACCCACACCTCCCGTGGCTGATGCCCACACCGAGCCGTGTTCAGTACCCACACCTCCCGTGGCTGATGCCCACACCGAGCCGTGTTCAGTACCCACACCTCCCGTGGCTGATGCCCACACCGAGCCGTGTTCAGTACCCACACCTCCCGCGGCTGATACCCACACTGAGCCGTGTTCAGTACCCACACCTCCCATGGCTCATGCCCACACCGAGCCGTGTTCAGTACCCACACCTCCCGCAGCTGATGCCCACACCGAGCCGTGTTCAGTACCCACACCTCCCGTGGCTGATGCCCACACCGAGCCGTGTTCAGTACCCACACCTCCCGTGGCTGATGCCCACACCGAGCCGTGTTCAGTACCCACACCTCCCGTGGCTGATGCCCACACCGAGCCGTGTTCAGTACCCACACCTCCCGTGGCTGATGCCCACACCGAGCCGTGTTCAGTACCCACACCTCCCGTGGCTGATGCCCACACCGAGCCGTGTTCAGTACCCACACCTCCCGTGGCTGATGCCCACACCGAGCCATGTGCACAACATCTACACGAGTCAACCCCGTCACCGGCAGGAGCCTTGGGCCCTTTGTGGCTGTCCTCAGTCAACAGAAAGCTAGTGGCCGCCATCGGCCTCACTCCTGCCCCAGAGTACCACATTTACGCCCATTAGCAAAAAATTTTATCATCATTTCTGGAAAAAGCCTTTGGGAGGCTGGCCGGCCGCAGGTAAGGCTCCTTCACTCATTAACATACACTTGGCGGCAGATGATTCCCGGTGGACAACCCAACCCCTCGTACAAACCACAGCTCTAAACTAAACAGACCATCCTCACACTGCTTATGTTAGTAGCGATGAGCTCTACAGCAGGGCCACGGTATCATCAAGACGGCAAGTGGTATAAGAGAGACATTTTCCGGTGATGTTGCCTCAGGCCCAGGGTGCTCCACCACACACTCCACCACACCTCTTACATCCCGCCGCACCTCACGCCGGCACCACTATGTAATTTGTCATGAGTTCTCGCCAGAGCCTGACGACACCCAACACGAATGCTAAGAGTCACAACATCCGTCTCAGAGGAGTCCATGTTGGAAAATAATGTCATGCCGACACTTGCCAGGGTGCTCACTCCATCCCCCGCCAGAGAAACACCAGCCCGGATGACTTGTCAAGACCTAACACCCTCACGCAAGTAAACAGTACCCTCTCCTAACACACAAGAGGGATACCTACCTTATCGCCCTGACCCGCACATCCCCTGCAGCACAAGTTTAACCCCACTGCTCCAGCTGTGCGAACCCGCACCACCTTCACCAGAAGCCCACAGCCACCTACAGCAGTTTAAACTTCACACACACACAAAAAAAAAAGTATCTGCACCCCTTGGAATATGAGCCTTCACTTGAAAAACCAATCCTTCCTCCTACAACATGATCCTCCACCCTACTACAACAGGTCTACAGTGTGAACCAACACCGTAGCAAAATCCTAACACCTATTCAGCATGAGACTTTTCTCCCCTGCGGCAGGACACTATGCCACTTGAAGTAGAAGTTTACACAGTTCTGCTTGTGGCAACAGCGTCTACAACACCAGTCGGTCTCACCTCACCAGAAGCCTCTACACTGCAGCCAGACACTACAGCAGAAACATGTAACCTTCTGCACAACTTCGCCCGTCTCGAAAAGCAACCTATCAAATTCATCAGGAGCTAAAGAATACCATGAAACATTAGTCTGCAGCCCTATCCTGCAGCAGTCCGCAGCCCTACCCTGCAGCAGTCTGCAGCCCTATCTTGCAGCAACCTCCAACCCTCACCGGCGGCAGTCTGCACCTCCAAGATGATCAAACATCTCCCTAGCAGGAGCCTACTCCTCCCGCCACCTAATAGCAGACTATACTTCACGTGTACAATAATCCTTGGATTCCCTGTAGTACAGTTCTACTCTCTGGCAGTCGTACTCCCCACCTCCTGCAACAGGAGCCAAAGCCCTGCAAAAGATGTCTAAATCTCTCTCTCTCTCTCTCTCTCTCTCTCTCTCTCTCTCTCTCTCTCTCTCTCTCTCTCTCTCTCTCTCTCTCTCTCTCTCTCTCCTCTCTCTCTCTGTGTGTGTGTGTGTGTGTGTGTGTGTGTGTTTACAACCATTCTGCAGCAAAAACCTACATGATCATCCATGAAACCAGTTCTTACATTCCTATGTTGCAGGAGAAAAACACCGACATCTTCCCCGAGCAGCAGCGGTCTACATCCTGCACAAAAGCCTATGGTTCCTGTGTGGCATGAAACTATACAGCGGCAGACAAGCTCAATAACAAACCAAGACACAAACAGCGTGGGGTGTGGGTGAACAAGGTCGCAACCCGAGCGATGAGAATAGTGAAGAAGGGCCAGAGATGAACCGACGTATGGCAACAACCTCGCCCAGTCTTCCCTGCCGCAAGGGCCCGCACCCTCCTTACAGCATTTTACAACCCTGCGGCAGGTGGTCGGCCCCTGCCGCCAGAGGCACCAAACGCCTACAGCATGCACAGTGTCTGTGGATGTCTAGCACAACGTAGATCTACACATGTGGAGCCTACAGCCCCCCCCGCAACTCAAAAAGATACTCCCCAGAGGGCCACATCTGCACAATGAGTCGTCGGTGTACATTCCCCGGGTGCACCATGCTAGGAGACCTGCTCTGCTACGGTACTAGCCTGCACCACCCACCATCCTGTTATGTTATCATAACATTAACGAGTACCTGATGCCAGGCCTCAACATCACTGCACATGAAAATGGCTATCATTACCAAACCTCAGATCCCGTACCTAAGGGTAATTTCTGGGTAGCAAGTGACCAAGGCAACCATAATTTCGGTCAAGAAGGAAAATTAGTTGCTCCACAGTGGTTAGGTAAGGTAGTGGAGCCTGGCGTGGATCAGGAACAAGACCAGAGACGTGAGTGAAACCAAGTGAAGTGACGGTACGGTAGGAAAGCCAGGTGAGGCAGAGGAACCAGGGGTATAGGGGTAATACAGGTGTTACGTGAGTTAAGTAAGGGAACTGTGGAAGGTGTAGGTTCACGGTGTGGTGACAGCAACCAAGCCATGTAACGTAAAGCTTTTGAATAAAGTAACAAGTCAAACCATTCCAGGTTGAGGAACAAACCATCAATAGTGTCAGAAGATAACCATGTGAGGAGGAGCGGTAGGAAGTAATTGAAGCCAGACCACTTGGGGTAGTAAGATCAAGGCTACGTAGTACACAGGCGTGGCAATTGTGCTCCGCTGATGTCAAAAGCCGGAGAAACTGGAGCCAAAGAGCCATGCAAGTGAAACGCACAAGTCACGTCAGCAGCAAATAAGCCAGGTCACTTCAGACGGGAGAGGTAGAGGAGTTCAGGAGGATACACCACCCAAGTTAGGTAGGGAAGGTCTGGTGATGAAGAGGTGTTATCAAATGAGGTCAATGAATGAGACCAAGGCAGGAGGCGTGCTTCCTCGGCCACACGAGGTCAGGCCTCGCGAGGAACCTGGCCAAGCAAGCTCTTAACTATGTATGCGCTCACCCCAGCCTAAGCCAGGTACCCATTTACTGACCAACCCCAAGGGAGGATGAAAACATGGATTGGGCGTGGGGCGACTGCCGCGCTCAGGATTCGAACCCATGCTGGCCCGTGCTGACTCGAGTACATCACGGAGGCAAAGGATGAGGCCTCATTCAAATGATGCATGGAGCAGGTGAGGTACACGCACCTGGCTAGGCCAGGTGTAGGAGCCATAGCAAGTGAGATAAATGTGCCAAGCCACACTACGTACACACCAGGTAAGGTGGTGCAGGTACGAGGCGACCTGGCCAGGTAGGTGGGTGATGTGTAGGATGAGGTGGTGGTGGTGGTGGTGGTGGTGGGTAGTGGGTCCGGGTCGTGGTACGTACACTGGCCACTTGTTGCCCGCCACCCAGGCAGGGTTCGTCCCCCACAGCTCCGCCTCCAGCACCACCCATCACCCACCAGAGATATTCACACCCATTTCATGACACTCATAATACTAAACAATGCAAATTAAACCTTTTTATCTCGTCACGAGAGAGTTGTAGTGACAGTGTCCACATCGGAGATCATACGTTTGACAACGTTGACCATCCGTCCTCAGGTACACCAGCAGATGTACCCACACGCGCGCGCGCACACACACACACCTGAGTGATGCTTGTGGTAATCACACAGTGGGAGCAAGGTACACGTCCCGGGCTCTCCTGTAACGGCCACTGTACCACTCAACCCGACATACCGGCCACTGTACCACTCATCTGAACGCACCGACCACAGCACCCTTCATCCGGACGTACCGGCCACTATACCACTCATCTGGACGTTCCGGCCTCGCACCACTCACCCGGACGTATCGAAAACACTGGCCACTGTACCCTTCATCCGGACGTGCCGGCCTCTATACCACTAACCCGGACGCACCGGCCACTGTGCCCCTCAACCAAACGTACCGGTCAGTGTACCACTCAACCGGATGTACCGGCTAGTGTACCACTCAACCGGATGTACCGGCCACTGTGCCCCTTAACCAAACGTACCGGCCAGTGTAACACTCAACCGGATGTACCGGCTAGTGTACCACTCAACCGGATGTACCGGCCACAGTACCCCTCAACCCAAACGTACCGGCCAGTGTACCACTCAACCGGATGTACCGGCCAGTGTACCACTCAACCGGATGTACCGGCCACTGTACCACTCACATGGACTGCCAGAAACGAAGACATCGCGAGAATAATGGTAATAATGATAATAATAATATGAATAATAATTACTTAATAATATCAATACGCTTTCCCACTACCGTTTCCCGCCTTAACGAAGAAGCGCCTTTAGAAAACCACGTATTCCTTCTTAATCACCTCAGCACAGCCTACACCAGGGATCCCTAGTGACACCATCAATCACCACGCCACCCGCACGTGCATTCAGATCCCATGGGGTCCCGCGTCCCCTAGTTACACCATCAATCACCACGCCACCCGCACGTGCATTCAGATCCCATGGGATCCCGCGTCCCCTAGTTACACCATCAATCACCACGCCACCCGCACGTGCATTCAGATCCCATGGGATCCCGCGTCCCCTAGTTACACCATCAATCACCACGCCACCCGCACGTGCATTCAGATCCCATGGGATCCCGCGTCCCCTAGTTACACCATCAATCACCACGCCACTCGCACGTGCATTCAGATCCCATGAGATCCCGCGTCCCCTAGTTACACCATCAATCACCACGCCACCCGCACGCACATTCAGATCCCATGAGATCCCGCGTCCCCTAGTTACACCATCAATCACCACGCCACCCGCACGTGCATTCAGATCCCATGGGATCCCGCGTCCCCTAGTTACACCATCAATCACCACGCCACTCGCACGTACATTCAGATCCCATGAGATCCCGCGTCCCCTAGTTACACCATCAATCACCACGCCACCCGCACGTGCATTCAGATCCCATGAGATCCCGCGTCCCCTAGTTACACCATCAATCACCACGCCACCCGCACGTACATTCAGATCCCATGAGATCCCGCGTCCCCTAGTTACACCATCAATCACCACGCCACCCGCACGTGCATTCAGATCCCATGGGATCCCGCGTCCCCTAGTTACACCATCAATCACCACTAAAGGAGGGTCTGGAACATGAGGGAGATGGTGAAGGAGGGTCTGGAACATGAGGGAGATGGTGAAGGAGGGTCTGGATTATGAGGGAGATGGTGAAGGAGGGTCTGGAACATGAGGGAGATGGTGAGGGAGGGTCTGGATTATGAGGAGATGGTGAGGGAGGGTCTGGATTATGAAGGAGATGGCGAGGGAGGGTCTGGATTATGAAGGAGATGGCGAGGGAGGGTCTGGAACATGAGGGAGATGGTGAAGGAGGGTCTGGAACATGAGGGAGATGGTGAAGGAGGGTCTGGATTATGAAGGAGATGGCGAGGGAGGGTCTGGATTATGAGGGAGATGGTGAAGGAGGGTCTGGAACATGAGGGAGATGGTGAAGGAGGGTCTGGATTATGAAGGAGATGGCGAGGGAGGGTCTGGATTATGAGGGAGATGGTGAAGGAGGGTCTGGAACATGAGGGAGATGGTGAAGGAGGGTCTGGATTATGAAGGAGATGGCGAGGGAGGGTCTGGATTATGAAGGAGATGGCGAGGGAGGGTCTGGATTATGAAGGAGATGGCGAGGGAGGGTCTGGATTATGAGGGAGATGGTGAAGGAGGGTCTGGAACATGAGGGAGATGGTGAAGGAGGGTCTGGATTATGAAGGAGATGGCGAGGGAGGGTCTGGATTATGAGGGAGATGGTGAGGGAGGGTCTGGATTATGAGGAGATGGTGAGGGAGGGTCTGGATTATGAGGGAGATGGTGAGGGAGGGTCTGGATTATGAGGGAGATGGTGAAGGAGGGTCTGGAACATGAGGGAGATGGTGAAGGAGGGTCTGGAACATGAGGGAGATGGTGAAGGAGGGTCTGGAACATGAGGGAGATGGTGAAGGAGGGTCTGGAACATGAGGGAGATGGTGAAGGAGGGTCTGGAACATGAGGGAGATGGTGAAGGAGGGTCTGGAACATGAGGGAGATGGTGAAGGAGGGTCTGGAACATGAGGGAGATGGTGAAGGAGGGTCTGGAACATGAGGGAGATGGTGAAGGAGGGTCTGGAACATGAGGGAGATGGTGAAGGAGGGTCTGGAACATGAGGGAGATGGTGAAGGAGGGTCTGGATTATGAAGGAGATGGCGAGGGAGGGTCTGGATTATGAGGGAGATGGTGAGGGAGGGTCTGGATTATGAAGGAGATGGCGAGGGAGGGTCTGGATTATGAAGGAGATGGCGAGGGAGGGTCTGGATTATGAAGGAGATGGCGAGGGAGGGTCTGGATTATGAAGGAGATGGCGAGGGAGGGTCTGGATTATGAAGGAGATGGCGAGGGAGGGTCTGGAACATGAGGGAGATGGTGAAGGAGGGTCTGGAACATGAGGGAGATGGTGAAGGAGGGTCTGGATTATGAAGGAGATGGCGAGGGAGGGTCTGGATTATGAAGGAGATGGCGAGGGAGGGTCTGGAACATGAGGGAGATGGTGAAGGAGGGTCTGGAACATGAGGGAGATGGTGAAGGAGGGTCTGGATTATGAAGGAGATGGCGAGGGAGGGTCTGGAACATGAGGGAGATGGTGAAGGAGGGTCTGGAACATGAGGGAGATGGTGAAGGAGGGTCTGGATTATGAAGGAGATGGCGAGGGAGGGTCTGGATTATGAGGGAGATGGTGAAGGAGGGTCTGGATTATGAGGGAGATGGTGAAGGAGGGTCTGGATTATGAAGGAGATGGCGAGGGAGGGTCTGGATTATGAAGGAGATGGCGAGGGAGGGTCTGGATTATGAAGGAGATGGCGAGGGAGGGTTGGATTATGAAGGAGATGGCGAGGGAGGGTCTGGATTATGAAGGAGATGGCGAGGGAGGGTCTGGATTATGAAGGAGATGGCGAGGGAGGGTCTGGATTATGAAGGAGATGGCGAGGGAGGGTCTGGATTATGAGGGAGATGGTGAAGGAGGGTCTGGATTATGAAGGAGATGGCGAGGGAGGGTCTGGATTATGAAGGAGATGGCGAGGGAGGGTCTGGAACATGAGGGAGATGGTGAAGGAGGGTCTGGATTATGAAGGAGATGGCGAGGGAGGGTCTGGATTATGAAGGAGATGGCGAGGGAGGGTCTGGATTATGAAGGAGATGGCGAGGGAGGGTCTGGATTATGAAGGAGATGGCGAGGGAGGGTCTGGATTATGAAGGAGATGGCGAGGGAGGGTCTGGATTATGAAGGAGATGGCGAGGGAGGGTCTGGATTATGAAGGAGATGGCGAGGGAGGGTCTGGATTATGAAGGAGATGGCGAGGGAGGGTCTGGATTATGAAGGAGATGGCGAGGGAGGGTCTGGATTATGAGGGAGATGGTGAAGGAGGGTCTGGATTATGAGGGAGATGGTGAAGGAGGGTCTGGAACATGAGGGAGATGGTGAAGGAGGGTCTGGATTATGAGGGAGATGGTGAAGGAGGGTCTGGATTATGAGGGAGATGGTGAAGGAGGGTCTGGATTATGAAGGAGATGGCGAGGGAGGGTCTGGAACATGAGGGAGATGGTGAAGGAGGGTCTGGAACATGAGGGAGATGGTGAGGGAGGGTCTGGATTATGAGGGAGATGGTGAAGGAGGGTCTGGATTATGAGGGAGATGGTGAGGGAGGGTCTGGATTATGAAGGAGATGGCGAGGGAGGGTCTGGATTATGAGGAGATGGTGAGGGAGGGTCTGGATTATGAAGGAGATGGCGAGGGAGGGTTGGATTATGAGGGAGATGGTGAAGGAGGGTCTGGAACATGAGGGAGATGGTGAAGGAGGGTCTGGAACATGAGGGAGATGGTGAGGGAGGGTCTGGATTATGAGGGAGATGGTGAAGGAGGGTCTGGAACATGAGGGAGATGGTGAAGGAGGGTCTGGAACATGAGGGAGATGGTGAAGGAGGGTCTGGAACATGAGGGAGATGGTGAAGGAGGGTCTGGATTATGAGGAGATGGTGAGGGAGGGTCTGGAACATGAGGGAGATGGTGAAGGAGGGTCTGGAACATGAGGGAGATGGTGAAGGAGGGTCTGGATTATGAAGGAGATGGCGAGGGAGGGTCTGGAACATGAGGGAGATGGTGAAGGAGGGTCTGGATTATGAAGGAGATGGCGAGGGAGGGTCTGGATTATGAGGGAGATGGTGAAGGAGGGTCTGGATTATGAGGGAGATGGTGAAGGAGGGTCTGGATTATGAAGGAGATGGCGAGGGAGGGTCTGGATTATGAAGGAGATGGCGAGGGAGGGTCTGGATTATGAGGGAGATGGTGAAGGAGGGTCTGGAACATGAGGGAGATGGTGAAGGAGGGTCTGGAACATGAGGGAGATGGTGAAGGAGGGTCTGGAACATGAGGGAGATGGTGAAGGAGGGTCTGGAACATGAGGGAGATGGTGAAGGAGGGTCTGGATTATGAAGGAGATGGCGAGGGAGGGTCTGGAACATGAGGGAGATGGTGAAGGAGGGTCTGGATTATGAGGAGATGGTGAGGGAGGGTCTGGATTATGAAGGAGATGGCGAGGGAGGGTCTGGATTATGAGGGAGATGGTGAAGGAGGGTCTGGATTATGAGGGAGATGGTGAAGGAGGGTCTGGATTATGAGGGAGATGGTGAAGGAGGGTCTGGAACATGAGGGAGATGGTGAAGGAGGGTCTGGAACATGAGGGAGATGGTGAAGGAGGGTCTGGATTATGAAGGAGATGGCGAGGGAGGGTCTGGATTATGAAGGAGATGGCGAGGGAGGGTCTGGATTATGAAGGAGATGGCGAGGGAGGGTCTGGATTATGAGGGAGATGGCGAGGGAGGGTCTGGATTATGAAGGAGATGGCGAGGGAGGGTCTGGATTATGAAGGAGATGGCGAGGGAGGGTCTGGATTATGAAGGAGATGGCGAGGGAGGGTTGGATTATGAGGGAGATGGTGAAGGAGGGTCTGGAACATGAGGGAGATGGTGAAGGAGGGTCTGGATTATGAAGGAGATGGCGAGGGAGGGTTGGATTATGAGGGAGATGGTGAAGGAGGGTCTGGATTATGAAGGAGATGGCGAGGGAGGGTCTGGATTATGAAGGAGATGGCGAGGGAGGGTCTG
Organism: Panulirus ornatus; assembly: GCF_036320965.1. Taxonomy (NCBI): domain Eukaryota; kingdom Metazoa; phylum Arthropoda; class Malacostraca; order Decapoda; family Palinuridae; genus Panulirus; species Panulirus ornatus. Next base: position 22,105,532 of record NC_092286.1, on the reverse strand, counting down.
GATTATGAAGGAGATGGCGAGGGAGGGTTGGATTATGAGGGAGATGGTGAAGGAGGGTCTGGATTATGAAGGAGATGGCGAGGGAGGGTCTGGATTATGAAGGAGATGGCGAGGGAGGGTCTGGATTATGAAGGAGATGGCGAGGGAGGGTCTGGATTATGAAGGAGATGGCGAGGGAGGGTCTGGATTATGAAGGAGATGGCGAGGGAGGGTCTGGATTATGAAGGAGATGGCGAGGGAGGGTCTGGATTATGAAGGAGATGGCGAGGGAGGGTCTGGATTATGAAGGAGATGGCGAGGGAGGGTCTGGATTATGAAGGAGATGGCGAGGGAGGGTCTGGATTATGAGGGAGATGGTGAGGGAGGGTCTGGATTATGAGGGAGATGGTGAGGGAGGGTCTGGAACATGAGGGAGATGGTGAAGGAGGGTCTGGATTATGAGGGAGATGGTGAGGGAGGGTCTGGATTATGAAGGAGATGGCGAGGGAGGGTCTGGATTATGAAGGAGATGGTGAGGGGGGGTCTGGATTATGAGGGAGATGGTGAAGGAGGGTCTGGAACATGAGGGAGATGGTGAGGGAGATTCTTGGTAATGATGGAGGTGATGGTGGATAGTCTGGGTGATGGTGAGTGTGGGTGATGTGGGAGGAGGGACTGGGGTAACGATGGAGAAGGTGGTGGTGGAGGGTATGGGTGAGGGTATGGTCTGCGGGAGGCTGGAGGTGGACGCCCATGCCGGAGGCCGTCCCACCATCGTGCCCCATCACCTGGGCCGGCCTCCCACGCCTCGTGTGGACTGGGAGGTTACAATGGTGTTCAGGAAGGTATCACACGTGTGTGTTCTTCCCACCCGCAGTAGTGATGTTTCTCGGTAACACCACCGTCATCGTGCGCTAACATAGCGAGAACCCAACTGACGAGCTGAAAGATCTGCGGCCCACGCAAGACTACGAAAGATGCTCTTTATTGCCAAGAACACGGCAGTACACCCAACACAACCGCTAATAGAGACAATCTATCAATCGTCATCACTTCCTGTGTGCAGCAGGCGAGGGAGGAGTGGCCACCCGCCCCTCAATTGCCAGAGGTGGCGGCCAGGGTGGAGTCCCAGTGTTCAAGAATCCTTCTCTCCTGGTAACGCCCACAGTAGGGTACCCTCTTCGCTCCTTCTAGAGTTCACTCTTTTGCCATCTGATAACAACAGTACACATACAATCCCCACACCAGCACCTTACTAGGCCCGTGGCGTTACGAGTGCCTCCGTATCCTCGTCAGCCGCGAAGGCATCATGTGGCGGGAGTTAAAAGCAAGTGAGTTAACAGAGGGCACGTGCGGCCCTGATAGGCAAGGGTCATCCTTGGCGCTGGGCGGCGCCGGGTTAGTGTAGCAAGGTGGGAGGGACATGGTTGTGCTGCCCGCATGGGTGGAGACACACAGCCCCGCGCCACACACCATCTCAGTCTTTATATGGACGTAAGGGAAGGAGGTTGTATCTTACTGACCGGCCAGGCCGCCCAGCTCGTACTGGGCCACTCACACACTACTCCTCCCATCCCTTCATGTTCATGTCTTCACCATATTCATGTTAAGTCATCGACTGAAGATCCATTCGCACAGCAGAACTTAGTTTAAATATCTAGAACAACTCACCCAATGACGCAACCGCCTCAGCGGCCAATTTAAAGCCCAAGATGGAGTAGTCAGTATGAGCCACACAAGTGTACATGCGGGCTATATAACTGTCGTGAAGGACTGTGTACTTTGTGGCACAGCCGACATCACTGTGTCTGGCAGGAGAAGACGAGTGTAACTCCCAGACTTGGGTTATCATTAATGTTACAGCCGCCCCACACAACAACGGGCCTCTGTGGTCTAGTGGTTAATGTTACTGACCAGGTGTCAACACACGTCCGCCCGGGGTCGGGCCCACATGGGTCAGATCCTGGGCGCAGCAGTCGACCTACAAGTGTTCATCATCCCTTTGGGGTGTCGGTGCTTGTGTGAATTTATAAACACACCAACAGAGACGAGGCAACAAGAGTATAAATTTCTCTCCCCTTAACACACAAAGAGTAATGACGTACACACACGATAATCAAGTGAGTAACCTGCCTCTGGGAGAGGAGTCTCATTCCATGACTCCCACACGTCTTCAACGAGCATCGTCACGCTCAACGCTTCCGAAAGGCCATCGACGTCTTCCAGTGTCTCTCTTGTGGCGTTCCAGTGCTTCCTGAAGCTGACGCTGGAGGACATACCAACTCACTGGAAGTAAGGCCACCACCCTACCACTTTGTGGCACCGCTGCTAATAGCTCTCCCAGCCACAAGGCCCTACACAACACCCTCAGCAAGCTTTACTGCTGGACCAAAGCCTTCACTGTCGCCATCAACCAAACTATGACACATGGAAATGCACACCAGCCTCGCTTATAAGCACACCCAAACCCCTACTCTCACGAGGCACCAGTCCACTACAAGATCTTCAATCCGCCAAGTGTCCCGGCCTCACACTGACAAACACATCAGTACCATCTCAAAATCTCTAGAATCCTGGGCCAATCATGACACCACACAATTGGCCCGACTGAGGATGTAAAGAAACACATGCAAGATCCTGGGTCCCCATTACATCACCTGCTAAGGGTTACACCGCAAGCGAAAAGTCACCTTTGGCGAGGCTGAATCATTCCGGTTAGTCCCATCAAAGAACTTTTCACTCCATAAGAGTTTACATTTTCCTGCTACTGGACGTAGCGCAGCCTGGAGCTACAGAAGTCTTTAGGCTGGTCCCAGATTAACACCAAGACTCTTTCATACAACTGATCCTGGGGTAATCTCATCCAACACTTTGAATGAAATTGCTGCACCTCGCCTCCTTGCCATCGTCAGATCCTGCCACCTGCGATCCCTCGCCCCATTGTTAAAGCTCGGCCATAAAACTGTTCTGGACCCATAAGGATTCGCACGGACCTCTACATGGACAGCTGCCCTAACTACTGTAAACATCAACAGTAACAAGTAGATTCTCAAATGACCTTCACTTTTTCCCCCTCTTCTGTTGTGTTTATGTGAAGACTTTGTCTGACACTCGCTTACAGCGTCCCTGTTGACTGTTGCATGCGTATCTTCTTCCTTTATTTTCCGTATATGGCAACAATATACCCACTAAACGGTTGGTCTACAGTGTTATAATTGTCATCATTATCATTGTTATCATCGTTATTTCTATCACTGTTGTTGTTATTATTATCATTATTCATCGTAATCATTTATTCTATTATCATCATTGCTTTATCATTATCTTTCTTATCAGTTATTTTTTATGGTCATCATTGTTATTATCATCATTATTACGACCCTTACCATCATCAACGAATTGTTACACACTTTTAAAGGTGAGGTGACTGCGAACCGGCAGAAAGCATGTTTGGTGGTGCCGGTATGAAAGGACAAGGGGACAACAGTGAATCCTTGACTGACAGTGGTATAAGTCTGTTGGCATATCATATAGGAAAGTAGCGGCTGAGAGGGTGATGGCGTGCACAGACCATCACATCAGAGATGGCTTCAGCAACGACAGGGGATGTGTGAACCCGGTGTTTGCACTGAGGAGCTTGGGTGAGAAATACTTAGAAAGAGAGAAATTTCCATGTAGTATTTATGGACCTGGCTTAAGGTTGAAAAGTTGCCTTGTAGCAAGTGCTAAGAATATATGATGCACGAGGGGAGCTACTAACTACACATGAGTTTTCCCGGGACAGTAAGATATATGTGCGAATAAAAGCAGACGAAAGTGGGTGGTTCCAGGTGAGGGTGGGTCTGCATCAAGGGTGTGCGATGTCAACACGACTGTTTAATCTTCTCATTAACGTCGTGGTGGAACGACGGGTGGGTCTGCATTATGCTGGGGGTCTGGCATGTGTGTCATTTGTAAACAGCAAATGACACAACTTTGGTGGCAAACTCGAAACTTGAGCTAATACGAACAAAACCCAGCTAACGAGGGAACAATACTTGTGTATAAGTTTGAATGGATAAGAGAGGGAGGAAGTGGAGTGCTTAGGTACCTAGCAGTGGACACGGCTGAAGTAAGTCACAGAGTGCACTAAGGAGTGTGTGGAAGGAGAGGTCAGTGTCTGCCGGGGCAAGGCTGGGTATGTTCATGGTATAGTGGTCCCGATAGTGATGTATGGATGTCAGTCCTGGGAACTGGAGTTTCTAAAAGAACGGAAAATGAGTGTGTGTGTGTGTGGGGGGGGGGGGGAGAAGTCGCTGGAAATTAAATGCTTAAGGACGATATGTGGTGCGGTATGAGGCAGGTTGATCGTGTAAGAAATGACCGTATAAGAGTAAAGTAAGGTAGTAAGTGCAGTG
>NC_092286.1:22026156-22096156 GCF_036320965.1 Panulirus ornatus | reverse complement strand
TGGAAAATTAAAAACGAGAGGGGAGGATTTCCAGCCCCCCGCTCCCTTCCCTTTTAGTCGCCTTCTACGACACGCAAGGAATACGTGAGAAGTATTCTTTCTCCCCTATCCCCAGGGATAATATATATATATATATATATATATATATATATATATATTTTTTTTTTTTTTTTTTTTTTTTTTTTTTTTATACTTTGTCGCTGTCTCCCGCGTTTGCGAGGTAGCGCAAGGAAACAGACGAAAGAAATGGCCCAACCCCCCCCCCATACACATGTACATACACACGTCCACACACGCAAATATACATACCTACACAGCTTTCCATGGTTTCCCCCAGACGCTTCACATGCCTTGATTCAATCCACTGACAGCACGTCAACCCCTGTACACCACATCGCTCCAATTCACTCTACTCCTTGCCCTCCTTTCACCCTCCTGCATGTTCAGGCCCCGATCACACAAAATCTTTTTCACTCCATCTTTCCACCTCCAATTTGGTCTCCCTCTTCTCCTCGTTCCCTCCACCTCCGACACATATATCCTCTTGGTCAATCTTTCCTCACTCATTCTCTCCATGTGCCCAAACCATTTCAAAACACCCTCTTCTGCTCTCTCAACCACGCTCTTTTTATTTCCACACATCTCTCTTACCCTTACGTTACTCACTCGATATATATATATATATATTATATATATATATATATTATAAAATATATATTATATAATTATATATATATATATACGTGAGATGTATTTTATATTATATATATATATAAAATATATATATATATATATATATTATAATATATTTTATATATATATATATATATGTGCGTGTGTGGACGTGTATGTATATACATGTGTATTGTGGGTGGGCTGGGCCATTTCTTTCGTCTGTTTCCTTGCGCTACCTCGCTAACGCGGGAGACAGCGACAAAGCAAAATAAATAAATAAAGAAATTATATATATATATATATATACTATATATATATATATATATATATAATATAATATATAATATATATATATTAAAGATTACATGATCGTCCGTTTCCCTCATTAGCAAAGAAGAGTATAGGAACGAAACGAAGAAAGGCCGCTTTCGCTTACATCCATTCCCTGACGTATTACATTCCATTCCCTGACGTATAAACTCAGTCCCTGACGTATACCACTCCAGTCCCTGACGTTTACATTCCATTCCCTGACGTTTACATTCCATTCCCTGACGTATACACTCCAGTCCCTGACGTATAACTCCAGTCCCTGACGTATACACTCAGTCCCTGACGTATACATTCCATTCCTGACGTATACATTTCATTCCCTGACGTTTACACTCCAGTCCCTGAGTATACACTCCATTCCCTGACGTTATACATTCCATTCCTGACGTATACATTCCAGTCCCTGACGTTACATTCCATTCCCTGACGTATACATTCCATTCCCTGACGTATACACTCAGTCCCTGACGTATACATTCCATTCCTGACGTATACATTCCATTCCCTGACGTATACATTCCATTCCTGACGTATACATTCCATTCCCTGACTATACACTCCAGTCCATGACGTATACATTCCATTCCCTGACTATACACTCCAGTCCCTGACGTATACATTCCATTCCCTGACGTATACATTTCATTCCTGACGTATACACTCCATTCCCGACGTATACAGTCTGGTTTACATTCAATCCTGGACTTATACATTCCATTCCCTGACGTATTACACTCCAGTCCCGGACGTATACCACTCCAGTCCCTGCGTATACAATTCCAATTCCCCCTGACGTATAACTCCAGTCCCTGACGTATACATCCATTCCCTGACTATACACTCCAGTCCCTGACGTATACACTCAGTCCCTGACGTATAAACATCCATTCCCTGATGTATACACTCCAGTCCCTGACGTATACACTCCAGTCCCTGACGTATAAACTCCAGTCCATGACGTATACATTCCATTCCCTGACGTATAAACTCCAGTCCCTGACGTATAAACTCAAGTCCATGACGTATACATTCCATTCCCTGACGTATAAACTCCAGTCCCTGACGTATACTTCATGTCCATGACGTATTCACTCCAGTCCCTGACGTATAAACTCAGTCCTGACGTATAACATCCAGTTCCATGACGTATACATTTTTCCCGGACGGATAAACTCAGTCCTGACGTATAGCATTCAGTCCCTGACGTATAAACTCAAGGCCTTGACCGTATCATCCATTCCTGACGTTTATACACTCCAGTCCCCTGACGTGTTACACTTCATTCCTGACGTATACACTTCAGTCCTTGACCGGTGTAACATTCATTCCCTGACGTATACTTCCATCCCGTCGTATACCTCCAGTCCCCTTGACGTATACATTCCATTCCCTGACGTATACACTTCAGTCCCTGACGTATACACTTCAGTCCTGACGAATACACTCCAGTCCTTGACGTGATACATTCGCATTCCCTGACGTATACACTCCAGTCCCTGACGTATACACTCCAGTCCCTGACGTATACATTCCAGTCCCTGACGTATACATTCCATTCCCTGACGTATACACTCCAGTCCCTGACGTATACATTCCATTCCCTGACGTATACATTCCAGTCCCTGACGTATATACTCCAGTCCCTGACGTATACATTCCATTCCCTGACGTATACATCCATTCCCTGACGTATACACTCCAGTCCCTGACGTATACACTCCAGTCCCTGACGTATGCACTCCAGTCCCTGACGTATACATTCCATTCCCTGACGTATACACTCCAGTCCCTGACGTATACATTCCATTCCCTGACGTATACATTCCATTCCCTGACGTAAACATTCCATTCCCTGACGTATACACTCCAGTCCCTGACGTATAAATTCCATTCCTTGACGTATACACTCCAGTCCCTGACGTATACATTCCATTCCCTGACGTATACATTCCATTCCCTGACGTATACACTACAGTCCCTGACGTATACGCTCCAGTCCCTGACGTATACATTCCATTCCCTGACGCATACATTCCATTCCCTGACGTATACACTCCAGTCCCTGACGTATGCACTCCAGTCCCTGACGTATACATTCCATTCCCTGACGTATACACTCCAGTCCCTGACGTATACATTCCATTCCCTGACGTATACACTCCATTCCCTGACGTATACACTCCAGTCCCTGACGTATACACTCCATTCCCTGACGCATACACTCCAGTCTGACGTATACACTCCAGCCCCTGACGTATACATTCCAGTCCCTGACGTATACACTCCATTCCCTGACGTATACACTCCAGTCCCTGACGTATACACTCCATTCCCTGACGCATACACTCCAGTCTGACGTATACACTCCAGTCCCTGACGTATACATTCCATTCCCTGACGTATACACTCCCTTCCCTGACGCATACACTCCAGTCTGACGTATACACTCCAGTCCCTGACGTATACATTCCAGTCCCTGACGTAGACATTCACGTCCCAGAAGTACAAACATTATTATTAGCTTCCTTGAGAACATTCTTTACAGTCAAAGCTTAATCAAAGCTTGTGCTGTATCTAACTGATCAGAAAGACTGTTTAACGCTGCATCTCGCATATCTTCATATCTTATGTAAGTGAGCTAGTGTGGTACACTCTACACAGGTTTATCACGTATACTTGCGATGTACAACGGTTGGTTACCATGCACGAGGTGGCCCACAGGTCAAGTCTCCGTCTTGAGCAGTTTTTATCAAATTAACTTGGCTTCTAAATTATCATGTCTCCAGCAACACCTCCCCTGCACACTCATCACCCACCACCCACACCCACTACCACCATCCTGTAGCGCTACCCACCTACACCCACCGCCACTCCTTAGGCCCACATACCTCCTACAGCTTGGCTGGTCTGATACACTTTGAGGGACTCTCTTACCGTTTTCTACTGTGCATCCCACGGTGTTCCTGATGTTAACGGACAAGGTGTTGTACAGTCTTGGGCCACAGAAGTTTAAGGTTACAGTTGTTCTCCCTTCTGTTCTTTCTTTACATATGTTATACTGAAGGTAGTGCGTGACCCAGGGCTTAGCAGATCTCCTGGTGTTGGTTGTTAACACATTCCCTCAGTTAATGTGTCACTAGGCTTCCTTACCCCGGGCGACGCCACACTTACTTCCTTGCCCCAGGCGACGCCACACTTGCTTCCTTACCCCGGGCGACGCCACACTTGCTTCCTTGCCCTAGGCGACGCCACACTTACTTCCTTGCCCCAGGCGACGCCACACTTGCTTCCTTTCCCCGGGCGACGCCACACTTACTTCCTTGCCCCAGGCGACGCCACACTTGCTTCCTTTCCCCGGGCGACGCCACACTTACTTCCTTGCCCCAGGCGACGCCACACTTGCTTCCTTTCCCCGGGCGACGCCACACTTGCTTCCTTACCCCGGGCGACGCCACACTTACTTCCTTGCCCCAGGCGACGCCACACTTGCTTCCTTGCCCCAGGCGACGCCACACTTGCTTCCTTACCCCGGGCGACGCCACACTTGCTTCCTTACCCCGGGCGACGCCACACTTGCTTCCTTTCCCCGGGCGACGCCACACTTACTTCCTTGCCCCAGGCGACGCCACACTTGCTTCCTTACCCCAGGCGACGCCACACTTGCTTCCTTACCCCGGGCGACGCCACACTTGCTTCCTTACCCCGGGCGACGCCACACTTGCTTCCTTACCCCGGGCGACGCCACACTTGCTTCCTTGCCCCAGGCGACGCCACACTTGCTTCCTTACCCCGGGCGACGCCACACTTGCTTCCTTACCCCGGGCGACGCCACACTTGCTTCCTTGCCCCAGGCGACGCCACACTTGCTTCCTTACCCCGGGCGACGCCACACTTGCTTCCTTGCCCCAGGCGACGCCACACTTGTTTCCTTGCCCCAGGCAACGCCACACTTGCTTCCTTGCCCCAGGCGACGCCACACTTGCTTCCTTGCCCCAGGCGACGCCACACTTGCTTCCTTGCCCCAGGCGACGCCACACTTGTTTCCTTGCCCCAGGCGACGCCACACTTGCTTCCTTGCCCCAGGCGACGCCACACTTGCTTCCTTGAACATATCTGATGCCACATCATTTGTGTGGCGGTGTCCGGGCAAAATATGTGCGTGCTCATGTTACCCACGGGAGGAGGGGGAGGGAACAGCATATCTGCTGTGGAGGTTATAAATAGCGTTGGTGAAGTACACTGCCTTTAGGGACCCCGTCTGGCAATTGTGGTACAGTAATGTTGCTGAGTTTATGGTTATCGTGACAATACGCTGGTTAAAGATGTTCTGTTGTCATCTTCTGGTGATTTCTGACTTTCCACGCGTATCATCACCCACTTCCCCCAGCTCCACACCCACCCACACCCCAGCTCCACACCCACCCACACCCAGCAGTATGACATCATCGATGCCTCATGGTCTTAGGACACTTACCGCTGCCGCTGCTGCTGCAGGAATTCCTCTCTCATGTCTGTTTGACGGTCGCCTCATCACTTACCTGGAAAATAAAGAAGAAAAATATATGTTCCACAGAAGATACATGTTATATGACATGTTAAATTCCTCACAAAAGTGGTACACTCCTATATGTATGGATAGCTTGTTTACGTCCACTGGCATAATACTAAACAAGTATCAGGATCTGACTTAAGATCGATAAAAAACTACGAAACTGTCTTCCTTGGTAATCATGGACAGCTGGCACACCCAGACGTGTCTTCACTAACAACATAACTGGAGAGATCAACAAACCGAATAAAAAAATCACATTCTATTTTCTTTCTTGTTATAAGACAACTTAATTTGATGTTGAAACATAAACCAACTGCATCATGCAGTACAGAAATGCAGTAAACTGTCGTTTTCACGTTACCTTGAAGTTAAGTTTGGAAAAGGCATTTTGAACTAACACAGCAACAATGTGACTACTGCACAAAAACACCACTTGGATCGTTGGCACGCAGGCGCTATACAACCAGTACGTGTTTCCATTCATCATATCTGACAGCGAAGGTGGAGGACAGAATGTAGCAGTAAACAAGATGAGGAGCTGAAGATGTGCGTCTGCCACAAGTTGGTACATCCAGTCCGACATTTACCTCACACCTCGTCTGTCTTTGTTGCAGTTGTGTCTAAAAATTCCTCTGTGGCCATGATAGTCTATCTTTGTAAATACAAAAATATTGAAAATGGCTGTCCCTGTACATGATAAAATAGGGTTGTACGCGAACATAATGAAGTAAATGTCATTAAACAGCCTTTGCGCTGCACGATGTCTCTGCTTTTTCTTATCACTTAAATTAGGTCCACAAACCTTTTCCCAAAACGTCTACAATTTTCATAAATAATCATCAGACCAGTTGAAGATATGAGACCAGTCCAGACTCCACCACACTTGAACGACAAGCCTAGTTTTTACACGCAAAGCTACGCTATTATCTCATTCGGCCAGTTTTCCCATTTACAGCCACGTTCATTAATACTTACGTACGTTTACCTTACGTCTTGGTATAATCTATTGTTTGACCAGGTTTACATAGTTCTAGGGTGCTGATCTCAACGCAGCTAAGAAGATGGCGTAATTTTGTTGAGTTAAATGTAAATCGACGTCTTACATTCATTGCTCGTGACTCACCAAACAACTCCGGGAAGACACTAGAATAATTACATACTGATTTGGCCAGACACTCCTACGAAGCAGTTGGTGGTTCTAAGTCATTCATACACACTGTATCTCATTTTCCTCTGAAACAGGAAGGCATCAAGGCATGCATGTGAGCGCCCCTGACCCTAGCACCCTAAGGAGTAAGGGTTAGCAGGGAATCAGGACTACAGCATGGAAACATGTCTCCCTGACCCGGCTAGTCCCCAGGGTCAGGGTTGCGGACTCTGCCTTTGTTAAATGATTTGCCACAAACGTGCATGCGGCCCGCGGCCGCAGAGGGCGTTACCTGCTAGCGTCGGCGAGATGAACGGGTCATATGTGAGATTAAAAGATGAAGGCAGAGCGTGGATGTGGCAGTTATTTTAGGGACGAAGATTTAGGTATATTAGGGGAGTGTCTTAGATCAAGTTAAGGGGCAGTGGAACATCTAACTGGAATAGTATGGGATTATACACGTTGCTAAACGGTAAGTATGGCTGTGAGAAAGAAAAGTGAACTTCCTCAATGAGGACAGCTTTTGAACTTGAACGTCCCGGCTTACGCAGAATCTTTCTTCATACAAAGATACAGAGACAAACCTCTCTTTACTGAACCTGGTTCCAGTTTTTTCATATCAACGCAGTACACGCCATGGCTGTTTCATCAATGTCGTACCATATGTCGTACCATAATGTTTGAAGGAATAGTGGTTCCAACAATGTTATATGGTTGCGAGGCGTGGGCTATGGATAGGGTTGTGCGGAGGAGGGTGGATGTGCTGGAAATGAAATGTTTATGGACAATATGTGGTGTGAGGTGGTTTGATCGAGTAAGTAATGAAAGAGTAAGAGAGATGCGTGGAAATAGTGTGGTTGAGAGAGCAGAAGAGAGTGTATTGAAATGGTTTGGTCACATGGAGAGAATGAGTGAGTAAAGATTGACAAAGAGGATATATGTCTCAGAGGTGGAGGGAACGAGAAGTGGGAGACGAAATTGGAGGTGGAAGGATGGAGTGAAAAAGATTTTGAGCGATCGGGGCCTGAACATGTAGGAGGGTGAAAGGCGTGAAAGGAATAGTGAATTTGAACGATGTGGTATACCGGGGTCGACGTGCTGTCAATGGATTGAACCAGGGTATGTGTGTTCAGTGAGTCACAAAAAAACACCATAAAAGGTACATGTCTATGAGGATTTCTTCCACAATAGCAATCCCTTCAATTTACCCACAGATGATCTCGCCACCATACCATATAACTTCGGGAGGGCCAATAAGAGCTTAGCCATGCATTGTTTCAGAACCATACGACTCATGGAACTGTGTTTATAAAGAAAATGGAAATACCATTAGCGCGAGTACTAAACATGTGAGAAGACTTTGGTCTGTGGCATAATTGCAGAAACTTTGCAACTTACCCTGCACAGCTACACAGGATGGAGGGGACAGCAACAGTGACATCACACATCATTACAGCCACACAGCAGGGAGGGGACAGCAACAGTGACATCACACATCATTACAGCCACACAGCAGGGAGGGGACAGCAACAGTGACATCACACATCATTACAGCCACACAGCAGGGAGGGGACAGCAACAGTGACATCACACATCATTACAGCCACACAGCAGGGAGGGGACAGCAACAGTGACATCACACATAATTACAGCCATACAGGAGGGAGGAGAGGGCAACAGTGACATCACACATCATTACAGCCACACAGCAGGGAGGGTACAGCAACAGTGACATCACACATAATTACAGCCATACAGGAGGGAGGAGAGGGCAACAGTGACATCACACATCATTACAGCCACACAGCAGGGAGGGGACAGCAACAGTGACATCACACATCATTACAGCCACACAGCAGGGAGGGGACAGCAACAGTGACATCACACATCATTACAGCCACACAGCAGGGAGGGGACAGCAACAGTGACATCACACATAATTACAGCCATACAGGAGGGAGGAGAGGGCAACAGTGACATCACACATCATTACAGCCACATAGGAGGGAGGTGGACAGCAACAATGACATCACACATCATTATCACACATCATTACAGCCACACAGCAGGGAGGGGACAGCAACAGTGACATCACACATCATTACAGCCACACAGCAGGGAGGGGACAGCAACAGTGACATCACACATAATTACAGCCATACAGGAGGGAGGAGAGGGCAACAGTGACATCACACATCATTACAGCCACATAGGAGGGAGGTGGACAGCAACAATGACATCACACATCATTAACATCTTCGAGAGTTTTAAGATGTAATCAGACAGACGGACTTTATGACATCAAACATTCCACTGTATATAACCCAGACCAACTTGGTTTGAGAGCGGAGAGATCAGTGCATTTCTTACTTGTCTGATCACCACGATAAAAACGTAGCGCACTGCACAACAAAACACACTGATGACATTTGCAAAGGACTTTCAGGAATGCGGCAACGGAGTGTCATGCCTCACAGAAGGCGTAGAATGGGAATTACCGGGAAATTGGTAAAGTGGACACACAACGCCGGAGCTCACAAATTACAACAGGCTGCCAATCAGGGAATGTCCGATGCCTCCAGGAACTGTACGTGAACCTATAGTGTTCCTCACCGTCATACATGACAGTCGCAAACACGAGCCACAGTTTCATATTTGTACATGGAATTGCTTTTATAAAGAAAAGGAAAATACCATGTGCGCGAGTAATAAACATCTCCTGAGCTTTCATAATCCAACGTGCATATAACACTGGCATTCTACAAACAGGAGGATCACATCTACAAACTTGACACATACCCAGGAAGGCAACCGTCTGCATGCACACACACACACGCACACATACATACACACACACATACACACACACATACACATACATACACACACACACACATACACACACACACACATACACACATACACACACACACACACAGTCTGCAGCCGCACCCGACCCTCATAAAGAAAACCTTCCATAACTATTGCTCCATGTCGGCCAACCTGGCTTCCCCTGCCCCGTAGCACCAGACCAGCCGACCCTGTTATTACCTCCTCACACACCCAAGAATCGACAAAGTCTTCAACTTGAACTTGTTTGATGGGGATCGTCTGCGGCTGACGACCATCCCCGGTACAGATCCCCAGTGGCTGACGACCATCCCCGGTACAGATCCCCAGTGGTTGACGACCATCCCCGGTACAGATCCCCAGTGGCTGACGACCATCCCCGGTACAGATCCCCAGTGGCTGACGACCATCCCCGGTACAGATCCCCAGTGGCTGACGACCATCCCCGGTACAGATCCCCAGTGGCTGACGACCATCCCCGGTACAGATCCCCAGTGGCTGACGACCATCCCCGGTACAGATCCCCACTGGCTGACGACCATCCCCGGTACAGATCCCCAGTGGCTGACGACCATCCCCGGTACAGATCCCCAGTGGTTGACGACCATCCCCGGTACAGATCCCCAGTGGCTGACGACCATCCCCGGTACAGATCCCCAGTGGCTGACGACCATCCCCGGTACAGATCCCCACTGGCTGACGACCATCCCCGGTACAGATCCCCAGTGGCTGACGACCATCCCCGGTACAGATCCCCAGTGGTTGACGACTATCCCCGGTGCAGATCCCCACTGGCTGACGGAAAGAATATCCATACCACTTTTGGAGGACACGACAGCCTCCAGCAGCCCTATATAACGTGAGCAGGACCCGGCTTCCCTGCCCCACCACACCAGGACACGACAGCCTCCAGCAGCCCTATATAACGTGAGCAGGAGGCTTGTATGAGAGGGAAGCTGAAGTTTTAACCAAACTTGAACAAAGCAAAGACGAAGCTGAAAACAACATTGGGTTGTCACACAGAAGCATCAGAACTAACACACTTCTCAGCAGCAGATAGACAAGTAAACATATGCACAAGTCGAAACATTCCATCACAGTGAAGTATGTAAAGTACAACATGCATGATATGGTGAACGTAATAACATCAACAGATTATATGATGTTGTAGCTCCTACACTATGGCTAGGTTGTAGGTAATACTGTCGCTTTAGTATGGCTAGGTTGTAGGTACTACTGTCGCTTTAGTATGGCTAGGTTGTAGGTAATACTGTCGCTTTAGCATGGTTAGGATGTAGGTACTACTATCGCTTTAGTATGGCTAAGTTGTAGGTACTACTGTGGCTTTAGTATGGCTAGGTTGTAGGTACTACTGTGGCTTTAGTATGGCTAGGTTGTAGGTACTACTGTCGCTTTAGTATGGCTAGGATGTAGGTACTACTATGGCTTTAGTATGGCTAGGTTGTAGGTACTACTGTCGCTTTAGTATGGCTAGGTTGTAGGTACTACTGTCGCTTTAGTATGGCTAGGTTGTAGGTACTACTGTCGCTTTAGTATGGCTAGGCTGTAGGTACTACTGTGGCTTTAGTGTGACTAGGCTGTAGGTACTACTGTGGCTTTAGTATGGCTAGGATGTACGTACTACTGTGGCTTTAGTATGGCTAGGATGTAGGTACTACTGTCGCTTTAGTATGGCTAGGATGTAGGTACTACCGTGGCTTTAGTATGGCTAGGTTGTAGGTACTACTGTCGCTTTAGTATGGCTAGGCTGTAGGTACTACTATCGCTTTAGTATGGCTAGGATGTATGTACTACTGTCGCTTTAGGATGGCTAGGCTGTAGGTATTACTGTCGCTTTAGTATGGCTAGGATGTAGGTACTACTGTCGCTTTAGTATTGCTAGGATGTAAGTACTACTGTCGCTTTAGTATGGCTAGGATGTAGGTACTACTGTCGCTTTAGTATGGCTAGGTTGTAGGTAATACTGTCGCTTTAGTATGGCTAGGTTGTAGGTATTACTGTCGCTTTAGTATGGCTACGTTGTAGGTACTACTGTGGCTTTAGCATGGCTAGGATGTAGGTACTACTGTCGCTTTAGTATGGCTAGGATGTAGGTACTACTGTGGCTTTAGTATGGCTAGGTTGTAGGTACTACTGTGGCTTTAGTATGGCTAGGATGTAGGTACTACTGTCGCTTTAGTATGGCTAGGATGTAGGTACTACTGTGGCTTTAGTATGGCTACGTTGTAGGTACTACTGTGGCTTTAGTATGGCTAGGATGTAGGTACTACTGTCGCTTTAGTATGGCTAGGTTGTAGGTAATACTGTCGCTTTAGTATGGCTAGGTTGTAGGTACTACTGTCGCTTTAGTATGGCTACGTTGTGGGTACTACTGTGGCTTTAGCATGGCTAGGATGTAGGTACTACTGTCGCTTTAGTATGGCTAGGATGTAGTACTACTGTGGCTTTAGTATGGCTAGGTTGTAGGTACTATTGTCGCTTTAGTATGGCTAGGATGTAGGTACTACTGTCGCTTTAGTATGGCTAGGATGTAGGTACTACAGTGGCTTTAGTATGGCTAGGTTGTAGGTACTACTGTCGCTTTAGTATGGCTAGGTTGTAGGTACTACTGTGGCTTTAGTATGGCTAGGATGTACGTACTACTGTTGCTTTAGTATGGCTAGGTTGTAGGTACTACTGTCGCTTTAGTATGGCTAGGTTGTAGGTACTACTGTGGCTTTAGTATGGCTAGGTTGTAGGTACTACTGTCGCTTTAGTATGGCTAGGATGTAGGTACTACTGTCGCTTTAGTATGGCTAGGTTGTAGGTACTACTGTGGCTTTAGTATGGCTAGGATGTAGGTACTACTGTTGCTTTAGTATGGCTAGGTTGTAGGTACTACTGTCGCTTTAGTATGGCTAGGTTGTAGGTACTACTGTGGCTTTAGTATGGCTAGGTTGTAGGTACTACTGTCGCTTTAGTATGGCTAGGTTGTAAGCATTACTAGGTTTTCACCCGTGCTAGGTTAGAGGTGTCTGGAGATGTTATCATGTTAAGTGTACAGTGAGTGTGTGGCCAGAGACCTGGACACAAACAAGAACATTATGTCTTAAAATGTGAACGAACAAAACAGAGGCTTTTAGGAATAGGTCGAAACAAACCCTGTAAGAAATGTCACAACACCTTATAGTTAATAACATTATACCTGAAACTGTAAGTTTGTATCCAGTTTTTCTGTATATAACAGTCGGTCTAACTGCCCACATGAAAGAGTGTTAGCTTATGTGGTGAATCAACTTTTGTAACAGTTTACGTAATGGACATCGACCCACAGCGGTCGTCTGACAGAGACCCTTTGTAACCTCTGTACTCCTTTTGCGCTACCGCTCACACGATGAACATGGGGCGCCACTGAGAGAGGCACATACGTATCCATTATGCAAATTTCATTGTTTACCATAATCATCTTCACAATACATGTGGTTGTTACTTCCCTTACCATCATGCTACTGTATACCTTGTGTAATGATCATGACGAATACGTCGTAATCATCACAGAGCCAAGATTACCTTACGTGAAACTGCAAGGACGCAAGCCCAGCACACATACCGGAGGATGCAATATGGGCAGGCAGCCGTGAGTCTGGGCGGGGTGTGAGTGTGGGTCGGAAGGTGGGCGGTATAAGTGTGGGCCGGCAGGTGGGCGGTGTGAGGGTGAGTGGGAAGATTGTGGGCAGGGATGTGGGCGGGAGTGACCTACGGAAGGCACCGGACATGTCGTCACCACTGTACCACGCGGCGTGAGTCAGGCAGCCGCCACAACATGAGGGAGATCATCTGTCCCCTGCCTGGCTGGCCGGGAGGGGAGTGGCCACGGATGCTGCCACTACTCTCTGACACCACTACAAGGGTGTCACTATTGTCTGACACCACTACAAGGGTGCCACTACTGTCTGACACCACTACAAGGGTGCCACTACTGTCTGACACCATTACAAGGGTGCCACTACTGTCTGACACCACTACAAGGGTGCCACTACTGTCTGACACCACTACAAGGGTGCCACTACTGTCTGACACCACTACAAGGGTGCCACTACTGTCTGACACCACACAAGGGTGCCACTACTGTCTGACACCACTACAAGGGTGCCACTACGGTCTGACACCACTACAAGGGTGCCACTACTGTCTGACACCACTACAAGGGTACCAATACTATCTGACACCACTACAAGGATGCCACTACTGTCTGACACCACTACAAGGGTGCCACTTCTGTCTGACACCACTACAAGGGTGCCACTACTGTCTGACACCACTACAAGGGTGCCACTACTGTCTGACACCACTACAAGGGTGCCACTACTGTCTGACACCACTACAAGGGTGCCACTACTGTCTGACACCACTACAAGGGTGCCACTGCTGTCTGACACCACTACAAGAGTGCCACTACTGTCTGACACCACTATAATGGTGCCACTACTGTCTGGCAACATTGAGATGGTGCCACTACTGTCTGACAACATAAAGATGATGCCCTTACTGTCTTATAACAATATGAAGGGGCCATTACTGTCTGATGGTGTCACCCATGTCTGACAATATCAAACTGGTGTCACAACTGTCTGATAACACTAACACGATGACAATTCTGTGTGACAACACTAGCAAGACCCCAAGAATTGTCTGCCAACACTTTGAAGACGTGATAGACAGCCAATACTGGGACTGGATGACATCAAGCTTAAAAGTCCCAGATGGAGAGAGTATAACCTGCCAACACTGGGATGGGTGGAACCTGCCAGCACTACACTACAGTGATGGCAGCAGAACCTATTGGGAGGGGGGGAGGGGGCAATACAACACCGGGGTGACGTGAGATGACGGTGGAGGAAGAATGAGATGACGGTGGAGGAAGAATGAGATGACGGTGGAGGAAGAATGAGATGAAGGCGGAGGAAGAATGAGATGACGGTGGAGGAAGAATGAGATGACGGTGGAGGAAGAATGAGATGAAGGTAGAGGAAGAATGAGATGACGGTGGAGGAAGAATGAGATGACGGTGGAGGAAGAATGAGATGACGGTGGAGGAAGAATGAGATGACGGTGGAGGAAGAATGAGATGATGGTTGAGGAAGAATGAGATGAAGGTGGAGGAAGAATGAGATGACGGTGGAGGAAGAATGAGATGACGGTGGAGGAAGAATGAGATGACGGTGGAGGAAGAATGAGATGACGGTGGAGTAAGAATGAGATGAAGGTGGAGGAAGAATGAGATGAAGGTGGAGAAAGAATGAGATGACGGTGGAGGAAGAATGAGATGACGGTGGAGGAAGAATGAGATGAAGGTAGAGGAAGAATGAGATGACGGTGGAGGAAGAATGAGATGACGATGGAGGAAGAATGAGATGACGGTGGAGTAAGAATGAGGTGACGGTGGAGGAAGAATGAGATGACGGTGGAGAAAGAATGAGATGACGGTGGAGGAGGAATGAGGTGACGGTGGAGGAGGAATGAGGTGACGGTGGAGGAGGAATGAGATGACGCTGGAGGATGAATGAGATGACGCTGGAGGAAGAATGAGATGACGGTTGAGAAAGAATGACATGACGGTGGAGGAGGAATGAGGTGACGGTGGAGGAGGAATGAGATGACGCTGGAGGATGAATGAGATGACGGTGGAGGAGGAATAAGGTGACGGTGGAGAGAAGAATGAGATGAGGGTGGAGAAAGAATGAGATGACGGTGGAGGATGAATGAGATGACGGTGGAGGAAGAATGAGATGTCGGTGGAGGAAGACTAAGAAGAGTATATAAGCATAGTGGGTGAACGTGTTAGATGCGGCCATGGGTGCGGTGTGTGGCCATGGTGGATGAGTGAGGGAAGTGGCCATGGTGGATGAGTGAGGGGAAGTGGCCATGGGTGAGGTGTGTGGCCATGGTGGATGAGCATGGATGGGAGTGGTGGTCACGGTGGTTAACAGTGGAGCCTGGTAATCTGGATGAGTGGGAAGGACGAGAATGAGGTAGTTAGGCATCGCGGACGACTGCTGGTATGGGTGGGCCCAGCGAATGAATTTTACGGGTGGATCAGCGTGATGAATTTCCGTGGAGGAGGGTGGAAGACTGGGACGGTGGGATATGGTTCTTGTGGACGATGACTGTGGAGGGTGGATGGTGGATGAGTCAGGAGGGTGGGAGGGCATGGTGGATGCGTGTGAACATGAAGGATGAGTATGGGCGGAGTGTGGTCCGTAGGGATGGTGGATGAGAAACATGGATGAGCAGCTACATGAAAGATACGTGTGGGGGCATTATCAGTGTGGGGGTGGAATAACACGGGAGTGTGGGAGTATGGCGTCATGGTAGCTGGGAGTGGGGTGGGTGGAGCAGAGTGGTGGTAGAGGTGGCCCTCGTAGGTCATGGTAGCTGGGAGTGGGGTGGGTGGAGCAGATGATGGTAGAGGTGGCCCTCGTAACCTGAGTGGCGCCGCCCCCTGCCCCACCTGGCGGCACCTGCCAACACTGGCACACACACTGCCCTGCGGGGCCTCGCAACACGGATGTGCCTCCCTCCCGAACCAGGCCACATACATACACCCAGCCACGCCACGCTCCTTCCCTATCAACCCACGCACTCTAACGTTCACCCACACTCCTGCCCTATCAACCCACGCACTCTAACGTTCACCTAAGCTCCCTTGCACCCTCGCATTCTACACATGTGACCACCTCACAACCCTCAACACGCCCACCGTAAAACATGACACGACCAGTCCTGACTAGCGTACTGTACCACATAACATCAGTATCTATAGTTCCCAATACTGTCTCTTCTCTGACAACTTGCAGTTGAATTAATACATCAGTTGTATGTCAGTGTCATTTTCACGGACGACAGAGTCCCCAACCAGCCAGCCAGACACACACGCTGGGGTACGCTAGCATCAGAGTGGCTACACTCATGAAAGTTCTCTATCGTAAAGGAAACATTCTCGGTGTTGCCTCTTCCCTACTGACGTCCACACCACACTACACGACTCATATAATGGCTTCTTACAACCCTCCTCGAACGCATTGCTATTTCCTAATTAATGCATGTCTATCATCTCTCATTTCTAATTTGTATTAAACTCATGTCATTTCGAAGCCCAGTTCCATAAGAAGGATTTTTTGAGGGGGCATATCTTGTTTTTGAGGGGGACATATCTTGGTTTTGAGGGGCATATCTTGCTTTTGAGGGGGCATATCTTGTTTTTGAGGGGCATATCTTGTTTTTGAGGGGCATATCTTGTTTTTGAGGGGGAATATCTTTGTTTTTTGAGGGTGGCATATCCTTGTTTTGGAGGGGGTCATATCTTGTTTTTGAGGGGCATATCTTGTGTTGAGGGGGCATATCTTGGTTTTTGAGGGGGGCAATATCTAGTTTTGAGGGGGCATATCTTGTTTTTGAGGGGGCATATCTTTGTTTTTGAGGGGGGGCATATCTTTTGTTTTTGAGGGGCATATCTTGTTTTTGAGGGGATATCTTGTTTTTGAGGGGGTATTTCATGTTTTTGAGGGGTATATCTTGTTTTATGAGGGGGCATATCCTTGTTTTCGAGGGCTCATCTTGTTTTTGAGGGGGAATATCTTGTTTTTGAGGGGCATATCTTGTTTTTGAGGGGCACATCTTGTTTTTGAGGGGGCATATCTTGTTTTTGAGGGGGCATGTCTTGTTTTTGAGGGGGCATATCTTGTTTTTGAGGGGCATATCTTGTTTTTGAGGGGCATATCTTGTTTTTGAGGGGCATATCTTGTTTTTGAGGGGGCATATCTTGTTTTTGAGGGGCATATCTTGTTTTTGAGGGGCATATCTTGTTTTTGAGGGGGCATATTTTGTTTTTGAGGGGCATATCTTGTTTTTGAGGGGGCATATCTTGTTTTTGAGGGGGCATATCTTGTTTTTGAGGGGGCATATCTTGTTTTTGAGGGGGCATATCTTGTTTTTGAGGGGGCATATCTTGTTTTTGAGGGGGCATATCTTGTTTTTTTCGAAAATGAGGTAACTTATACGGCATATATCTAAATATACAGTAATATATGATGAAATCATAACCTACAGTGAGTGAGTGAGTGAGTGAGTGTGTGTGTGTGTGTGTGTGTGTGTGTGTGTGTGTGTGTGTGTGTGTGTGTGTGTGTGTGTGTGTGTGTGTGTGTGTGTGTGTGTGTTGCAATATAATGTTACAGAATATATGTGATCTCCAGATAATGTCCAGGTTATATGGGAAGTACTTGGGTTACATCAGAGGGATCGTGGGATGATGATGATCCCATTATAATGGTTAACGGCTGCTCAAGACCCCACCAAGTCTCTGCGAATCATACACATAAGGATAATTATTTACGCACTTAGATCATATTGTCAGTGCCCACCAAACTACCGAGTCCAGGAAGAACTATACGATCCTCTCATTTACTGGCCTCGTGAAGCTACTGAACCTTGGGATCATTTTACGAAAATAACATCCTCTAACTTTCAGCCCCCCCCCCCCTCCCCCCAGGCCCTGGGATAATCTACTCAGGAAAGTCGTATCTTACCATTTCAACCAGACCCCCCGCCCCTCCCAAGATACTGGACCCTGGGATCCTGGGATTATTCAATGAAAATTAGATATTTTCTCATTTTCAAGTCCCTTCCCTGCCTACATCATCGTGCCCCGGGGCTAGGTCACACACCCAAGTCTTCAGTCATTACGGCCTGCCTCCCTCACTCTGTATTTACAAAGCAAGACACAACAAGGCCAGTGGATATCGTGGATCACTGTGTCCCAAGTCATAATGGATGCTTTACACACACACACACACACACACACACACGGCGGTTCGCATTACAGACCGTCATGCATGCACGGGCTGCTTGGGATCGAATCCTCACAAGTTCGAATCCTGGTCGCGGCAGACATTACCCACGTTATCGAGGTAGCGCCAGGAACAGATGACAAAAACTAGCCTCAGTCGGTCACATTCACTCATGCCACACAGGCCTTGCCAGGGGCTCAGTGCTTAGCGCCATGATGGTCCAGGGAAACCGTGGAGACAGACAGGTTCAGTAGGACAATGGGAAGACCCGCAGTGAGCAATGCGAAGAGTGAGGATGTAAGGTGTGTGTATTTTGGGAGGAAATGAGCGAGTGTTGTGGCAGTGATGACGCAGGGGATGTGATCCCCCCGCCTGGGGATCTGATTAAAAAGCTAAATGATGTGGACACTGAGGGTGTAATTGGAGTGCATGTGATCCCTAGTGTAAAAGTAAATTGGGAAGACCTTATCATGTTGTGGAGTGAAATAGAAACGATGACCGAGAATACATGGCAGAAATGGTGCTCAGAGAAGACTACGAGGGTTCACGTTGGGTTCCGGGTGTCAACGGGCATTACTGAATTACGCTGTGATTGACAGGTGTGTTGACGGACAGCAGACAGAATGTCTAGTGGCGGAGTATTCCTAGTAAAGCCAAATATGAAAGTTTGTAGCGGGTTTAGCCTTCGAAGAAAAGGTAATGATATACGTGTGAAAGACGGAGATTAGCAAGCGAGAGGAAAGTAGCCCATGTGTAGACACAGATACCAGACTGACTGAAGAATGACACAGACTAAACGAAGGGAAAGGAGTTGATGAAGACTGGAAGGTATTCCAGGAAGCAATGGTTTAACATGAGTGAAGTTCGTGGTGCGTGA
Source organism: Panulirus ornatus (assembly GCF_036320965.1). Classification (NCBI taxonomy): domain Eukaryota; kingdom Metazoa; phylum Arthropoda; class Malacostraca; order Decapoda; family Palinuridae; genus Panulirus; species Panulirus ornatus. The sequence goes on along the minus strand of NC_092286.1, from coordinate 22,076,876 downwards.
AACAAGGGATGTGGACGTATGGGAAAGGGTAGCTGGTGAGAGAAAATGTTAAATTTAGTGAAAGAGAAAAGGAGGGTGTATGCAACGTAACTGCAAGGAAGGAATGCGAGCGATGTGGTGGAGTATGAGAGAAAATGGCACGAGTTCTAGAGAAAGGAACGAGAGCTGAAACAGAGAACTTCGGAAAATGGTGAACGTGTGTGAAAATGGGCACAAGAATATATGGTATAGGAGGAAAGCTGCTAGAAGCAGTGAGAAGCATGTGTACGATTAGGAAGAGAGGAGAGGGAATAATTCCAAATGAAGTTGATCTACAACAAGGGTGTGTGATGTCACCATGGCTGTTAAATTTACTTATAGAGAGTCTTGAAAGAGAGGGGCAAGTATGCAGTTTGTAAGAGGGCAAGGGAAGTTTGTTTGTCGATGGTACAGCACTGTTGGAATATTCGAATGAGAAACTGCAGAAGTTGGTTGCTGAGTTTGGAAGAGTGTGTGATTAGAGAAAGTTGAGAGTAAATGTGAATAAGAGCAAGGTTATTAGGTTTAGCATGGTTGGGGGATAGGTTACTTGGGAGTGAATTTCAATGGAGAAAATCTGGAGGAAGTGAAGTATTTAAGACACCTGGGAGTGGATATGGCAGCGACTGGAACCATGAAAGCGGAAGTGAGTCACAGGGTGGGTGAGAGGGAACAGTGAACAATGTGTGGGAAGAGAGAACGTTATCCAAAAGGGTAAAATTGGGTGTTTGAAATTACAGTGGTCCCAACACTGCCATATGGATGCGAGGAATGGGCTATAAATAGGGTTGATCGGGGGAGGGTGGATGTGTTGGAAATAAAATGTGCGAGGTGGTTTGATCAAGTAAGTAATGAAAGAGTAAGAGACATGTGTGGTAATGAAAAGAGTGTGGTTCAGAGAGCAGAAAAGGGTGTATTGAAATGGTATGGACATAAGGAGAGAATGAGTGAGGAAAGATTGACAAAGAGGATATATGTGTCAGAGGTGCAGGGAACAAGGAGAAGTGGAAGACCAAACTGAAGGTGGAAGGATGGAGTGGAAAAAGATTTTGAGTGATCGGAACTTGAACATGCAGAAGGGGGTGAAAGGCAAACACGAAATACAGTGAACTGGAATTATTTAATAAACAAGAGTCAATGCACTGAACCAGAGTATGTGAATAGGGAGCTGTGGTTTCGGTGCATTAAAGATGACAGCTAGAGACTGAGTGTTAGCGAAGGGGGTCTTTCTTCTGTTCCAGGCTCTAACTCGCTCACACGGAAAACAATTATATATACACACACACACACACACACACACACACACATATATATATATATATATATATATATATATATATATATATATATATATATATATATATATATATATATAAGGATAATTGTACTCGAGAAGTTCTAATGGTTTATAAAAACTTTACAATACACTACAGGTTTCACGGACGATATCCGCCTTGTTAACACTCAGGCCCATAAAAAACCCTAGCAGTGAGAGGGTTTACAGGCGTGTGTGTTTGTGATGGGTATTGAAACTTTGTTAATTGTAAACCTGAAGAGGGAGGCAGATTTCTTCCGTGAAACGTGGTGTATCGAGGAAGTTTCAATATAATCCATTGAGAAATGAAATAAAATCATATATATATATATATATATATATATATATATATATATATATATATATATATATATATATATATATATATATATATATATATAAATAAATAAATAAATAAATAAATAAATATATATATATATTTTTTTTTTCTTTTTCTTTTAAACTATTCGCCATTTCCCGCGTTAGCGAGGTAGCGTTAGGAACAGAGGACTGGGCCTTTTTTGGAATATCCTCACCTGGCCCCCTCTGTTCCTTCTTTTGGAAAAAAAAAAAAAAAAAAAAAAGAGAGGGGAGGATTTCCAGCCCCCCGCTCCCTCCCCTTTTAGTCGCCTTCTACGACACGCAGGGAATACGTGAGAAGTATTCTTAATCCCCTATCCCCAGGGATATATATATATATATATATATATATATATATATATATATATATATATATATATATATATATATATATATATATATATATATAGCTTTAGTAAGATTCAGATGTCCGTGCCGTCTCAGCTAACAGAAAACATAATAATACACTGGGTAAACCCCGAGGATCTACCTCTTTCTCTCTGACCTTCCTAGGAACTCTTCCAAGTTCACCGCCTGACAACCCGACATCCCAGTAAGCAATCAAGCTGTTGGGTCGGCCCGCTGGTCCTCTGAGCTGTTGGAGGCCGCATCTCGCAGGCGTACATAGCCCCACAGTGTGGTACACTTCAAAGGTGTTCAGGACACTATGCGTCCCACGGTGTTCCAGATAACACCAGACAAGGTGTTGAACACTCTTGGGCCCAGGGTGGTTTTAAGGCGTTCTCTCGTTTTGTATTATAAGACATCGTATATCAGCAGAAGGAAGACACATCTGAGAGTTCAAATAACATTTTCGTGGATGGAAAGTTGGTGAAAAACCGGAGCGCTATGCAGCCCACGTCACACAGCACCAGCGTCACTCAGGATAACCGGTCAACCAGGAAACCCCCGGTGTGCAATCACGGGACATACCAACCTCCAGCACTGACCTTGTGATAACATGAAACCACATATCTTGTGATATCCCATGTGGTGTACGTGGATATGCCTAAATACTCAAGCCAATCAACTTTACGTACCTACATCGCACACAGGAGGCCCTATCCCCGATACTCTGAGGCTAGCCTAACCTCGCTACCCACCACCACAGCCACAAGACGCCAGAACATTCGAAAGATTTGTATATTCCATACCATCACCTGGGCTTTACCGGCAACATACTGATATATATCCACTGACCACACTACAATGTCCTCTAGGTGACAATGTCCTGGAAGACAGTATCCCGGTAGCTACTGGTGGGGGCAGAGGACGATGGTCCATCAGTCATGACGGAGCCACACCCTAGCAGGGAGGGAGCGTCTGGGTAGTGAAACATAAAACAGTTCTCTTGTAGTGTATTTCCGGACTCGTATGACTTAACCGATCGGAGTAACGTTACCGTAGCGATCTATGTTAATGGCTGGACGCTTGGAGGCTTCATGCATCACCTAACGTTACAAGAAATCCTACTTTCCTAAATACCAAACACCCAGGACGAAAATAACGACAAACCCCGAACATGAACGTTTGCTCACGAAAACTCTCGAGAAAAAGAAAATGGACGGAATGCCATCGGTGCGCCACCTAGGCTTCCCTGGTCAAGGCGGCTGAAGATAACAACGACAAATATATTTCTCACCTGCTCACTACTGGGACGGGTCTTAGTCGGTAAAGAATGTGGGAAAGATTTTGCTGAGGGTTGGAGTGTGGTGAGGACGACGGGAGGGAACAAGAAAGTTATGAGAACCTGAGATTTAACCTCGGAGTTACACTCTCGAAAAACTGATGGATTCAGGAAAAGTTGGTTGGTTATCTAGGCCTTGTAACTACCAGGGTTATTAAGGTCATCCCTCAAGTTACTTATAACCACTGGATGGATTATATTCAACACATGGCTCCTCTGGGTGTCCATTTCTAAAAACCATATACACTCTCACAGTGCTTATGTCCCTTTGAGAATCTTTACAAAATATAGTTGATTTGGAATATAATGAATGGAGTTTTTTAAGATTTTCAGGTTTAATGACATATTTTCAGACGCCTTCTCTTTTAATAAACGGCAGAATAGCAAAACAAATTCTATATATTACTTAACATTTAGTTCTGATGATTTCTCAGGTCAGTTTTAAATATTTCTTAAACAGCTCAGTTTATAAATATCTGAAGTCTTATTGATTTCTTCTTCAACTAAGCTCGTACATTAATGTAATCTGCAATATTCATGTAATTCACAAGTTGCTTCAACTTGACCCTGATGTTTTCCTCGGTATAACGCCAGTTTTAATCATAATCTTCTCATGATCAATATATGTTATCAATCGTAATGTGAAGGTTGTACTGCTGTTGTTCGTTCATTATATAACGTAGTTTCCTTGTGGCTGATGATGATGAGAACTCTCTTTACAGGGTTTATGATGAGGAGAGATTTTACGAAACAGAGACATGATAATATTCCTTAGTCCCCACGTTCGTACTGATATATATATTTTTTTCTTTTTTTTTCAAACTATTCGCCATTTCCCGCGTTAGCGAGGTAGCGTTTAGAACAGAGGACTGGGCCTTTGAGGGAATATCCTCACCTGGCCCCTTCTCTGTTCCTTCTTTTGGAGAATTAAAGAAAAAAAAACGAGAGGGGAAGATTTCCAGCCCCCCGCTCCCTCTCCTTTTAGTCGCCTTCTACGACACGCAGGGAATACGTGGGAAGTATTCTTTCTCCCCTACCCCCAGGGATAATATATATATATATATATATATATATATATATATATATATATATATATATATATATATATATATATTGGAAAAGTTCACAATTTTTGCGCGTGATCAAGATATTCCTGAGTCCACGGGGAAAATGAAACACGATAACTTCCCAAGGGCACTTTCGTGTAATATTCACATCATCAGGGGAGACACAAGAGAGAAATATAAGTCAGTTGATATACATCGAAGAGACGAAGCTAGGACGCCATTTGGTAAACATGTGATTGTCCAAAACATGTGTCTCCCCTGATGATGTGATTATTACACGAAAGTGCACTTGGGAACTTATCGTGTTTCATTTTCCCCTGGACTCATAGGAATATATATATATATATATATATATATATATATATATATATATATATATATATATATATATATATATATATATATACCTTACTATATCATACAAGGATCTCTATTTATACTGCTCCCGAAGCGCTCAGATTAAGAGGATTGGTGATGTGTGTGTGTGTGTGTGTGTGTGTGTGTGTGTGTGTGTGTGTGTGTGTGTGTGTGTGTGTGTGTGTGTGTGTGTGTGTGTGTGTGTAGACAGCAGGAGCATCAGATACAGAGGCTGACACAGCAACAGGATGTGTGTGTGGGAATCATCATTCAGTACACAATGCCACAAGAATGATGGCAATGATCGGGATGCCATGCATTTGTGTGTGTGTGTGTGTGTGTGTGTTGTGTGTGTGTGTGTGTGTGTGTGTGTGTGTGTGACGATCACCTGCATCTATAATGTTCCCATCATCAAGATGCCACTTTGATGACAAGATTGATGGTCAGCTCTTGAGAAATATTAATGTAGTTTTACTGTCGACCAAAGGCCCCACTTGCTGGGCTTTCCAACACCAACAGGAACGTGGTTTTGAGTGTGGTTTGGGTCGTCTTGACACATGAAAGAAAACGTCCAGCAGCAGCAGCAGCAGCAGCAGGACGTCCTAAATTTAGAGTGGAATAAGATCATCAAGAGTTGTCTTGATAGAAAACGGAAGACACGAGAAAATGTGTGGAAAACAGAAAATACGAGGAAATGAGGACGTGCAGAAGACTGGTTGAGAGAAGGTGTTGAACAAGCAGTGTGTGGCTGTGCAGTACAGGACCATCATAACAACAACTACAACATGCTAAGCGGCAGAAGACGTCCTCGGGTCGTGTCTCGGTTATTAATCCTCTCGTACATAATGACGTCATCCCTAACATAATGTGTACCCCCTTCCCATAAGGCTGGAGCTCAGGGTCAGATGATCCGTTCAGTTGTACCCCATCATCCAACCTGAGGTATTAGTTTCCACTCTCTCAACGATCTCTTACAAATATGTCAGAGTTACATTCATCCTATCTCTCGTCTGATCATCACCATGATAAGACGTGTTCATCTCTGTCTCAAGGTATTAATTCATCTCATGACGATACAAAGAGAGTATAACAGTCGTCTCCATAACTCTGGGTATGAAAAAAGGCCACGTCGGCCAAATTTACCAAAAATCCTTCTCAGATAACTCCACAGGAAATGACCTGCCGACATAAACCATTAGAACATTAAACGTCAGAGCACCAGGCGTACACATACACAACAGCTCCTAGCACCAACTACCCAGTATATTTGCTCTAATGATATACTGTGGTGATCTGTTCCAATCGTCGACAGCTTCCAAACCAACGCCAACGTACCCCTTGTCATACAACATTTTCTATATTGTTTCGAGTTTTGTCTTGAGTACCTAGTTAACTGCAGTGTCTTACATATATCATCCTCCATCTATCTACATACATTCACTAGAAAGGTCATTTAGTTCCTTCAATTTTTATATTTGTTATCAAATGTGTTACTCTCTTCTGTATATTTCTTCCATAACGAATTATCAGTAACAAAACAACACTGGCACTACTACATGCGCAAGTCGTCTCCAGCTGTCATGTCATGTACCCCACCAAATCCTACCATCCAGACACACACGCTCCACACACTACTCCATGGTTTATTTTGACTGCTTCATATACCCTGGTTCAGCCCACTGACAACATGTCCCTTCCTCACCCCACAATACCACATCGCTCTCATTCTTTCTATTCAACGCACGACTCTCTCACTCCGCCTTTCTCCCTCCGCCCCTCTGCCTCCGCCTCAGTACTCCAAAGCCTCTTTCACTCCATCCTTCCATATCCTGCCTAGTCTTACCCTCTGCCTCGCTCTCGCACTCGTTTCTAATTCTCTCCATTTCAGCACAACTTCACAACCAGAATGTGCTCACTACCACACCTCACTCTGTCATTCTCTATACCATTAACCTAACCCACCTACGCTCTCGTATCATCCTCAGGCATTTCATATCTAACACGTCCATCATCCTCCTTTCTTCTATATTCAAAGCCCAAGGCACACATCCCTACAATACTACTGGCACCTTCAAACGCACCCATATTTGCCTTACAAAAACTGACGTGACTTTTCATATGCTCCTTAACTCACCCAAGACGTTTAAGATTTCTTCCATCCTGTGATTCACTACAGTCCCTAAGGTTCCAGCCCTTCCACATCCACTCCCAGGTACCTACAACACTCCACTCCCTCCAGGTCTTCCCCACTGAAACTCACACCCAAACCATTCTCCTCTCTACATTATCAATTTAATGTTATTCATATCAACTCTCATTTTCTTATTCACGCCCCATCACACTATTTCACCAGCTTCAAAAGTTCCCCTGTGGAGTCTGCCACCTGAGCTGTATCATCTGCATACAGCAAGTGATTCACTTTCCATGCTTCCCCGCTCCCAGGCACACAGCAAACCCGCCCCTCCCTACTAAATTCTCACCTCGTCCATAAACAGATTAAGAGTGTCACAGTGGCATCCCACACCCTTAACGCAAACCCATCCTCACAAGGAACTCCATCCTACTAGCACAAACGTCTTACTCACGGGGAACTCCATCCTACTCACAAATATGCCTTACTCAACGGAAATTCCATCCTACTCGCTCATGCGCCTAACTCATGGCGAACTCCATCCAACTCAAACAAATCCCTGACTAACAAGAAACTCCATCCTACTAGCTCATACGCCCAACTCTCCCGATACAAACTTTCCACTACTAACCTAATTAATCGATACGAACATCCATTGCGCACCTGTGTCATCATCTTTATCATACCTTACCCCCAGGTCCATATACCTCGCACATAAATCACTCTCCTCCTCCCTACAGTGTTCCTCACAGCAAACACTTGGTCCACACACACCCTCCTGCTGTGTGGTGGACCTCACTCGACACAGTAATTCGAGCTTTCATTTTGGTTCGCTTGTCTTCATACTAGGCAATACACGTGTCCTCCAGCACCTCACTTCCCTATCTTCTCTCCTCACCGTCATCCTCATCTGTTCTCTCGTTCTCCTCACACGATTCATCCAGTAAACACCTGGTGAAGTCTTCGGGGGTCTTCTACCCCCACAGCCCGGGCTGGGCCCAAGCTGTTGGTTTGGATCGTTGGTCGACTGAGCTGTTGGAAGCCGTAAGTTCTGACACACGTAGTCCCCGACAGCCTGGCTCCTCTGGTACACGTTGTAGGTACATGACTAGTTCACTCTTACACTTCTCTTCCGTGCATCTCTAAACATCTTATTCTCTCACAAGTTCATCGGTCTCTCGTCATCGTCTCTCACCCACCCTCATTCCCTGCTCTCACACGTTCCCTTGACCTCTTCCCGCTCTCACTTGTGCTCCTCCCTTTCCCGTTTTCTCCTGTGCTCTTCCCTTTCCCATTTTCTCTTGTGCTCTTCTCTTTCCCGTTTCAAATGACCACAGTCTACGTTCGGCATATCACACTTTTTTTGTTACTATTATCATTATTATAATAATTCATATAATCCCTGGACCCCTTTCATTCACTGGCCTCCTGAAGCCCTAAAACTGCGCTGCTTTCAGTAAAAGGGAAATGTTGGACTCCTTTCGGATTGAGGAATCCTTCGACGAGACTATACTGCCTTTCGTCATCAGACGATGATGCTACAGCCTGGCCGAAGATGACTACACTGGCGGTGTATCCACAAGTAGACGGAGTCCGGCATCATCGCATATCAAACTTCGGCCTCATAGGTAAAAGTAGTTTCCTTCATCAAATACCTTCCGTCCCTTAGTTTCATCTTCTTTCACCCTGGGTCATTATCATACACTCACTCTCATTTGGTACCTTTGCACACAGGTCACTTTTGTAACCTGGCTCACCTTCACAGCTCCCTTCTCATGTATGTCATTTCCTCTTCTACACTCATCACTACTTGCCTCTACCAAGAAATGATGATCATACACTCCACCTACCGCCCCACACAACACATTCACATCTAACAATCTCTCCCTTGAACACTTGCCAATCAGCACATAATTCTTTAATGCTCCATGACCCCCCACCACATACACACTTATGTATGCACCCCAGACCCTTCAAGTTTGTTTCGCTATGAGCCAAGACATCCTGGTTTCTCTCATCAAACATTATCCACTGTGGTTCATGGATGACTCTAACGCTGTGGAGCATTTGCAGAGGGAACCTCAAGTAGGATTTACCTCGTTTATGCTTACACAGTTTTCTGTCCGCTAGGCAAGCCTTAATCCTAAATCATATCTCTTACCGAACGCCAGATTTCTTAAATCAACCTGTGGTGTGGCACCTTATCAGAAAAATTACTGTAATCTAGATCAACAGAATTCTAATCTTATTTGTTGTCCATTGCCTCCAATAATTTTGAGAAAAAGGAACGTAAATTTGTAATAAATGAACGTCCTTTTATGAGTCTAGGGTAAGAACCCTTCATTAATCTTGAAGGTGAGTGTAGGGGAAGAACCCTTCATTAACCCTTCATTAACCTTGAAGGTGAGTCTAGGGTAAGAACCCTTCATCAATCTTGAAGGTGAGTGTAGGGTAAGAACCCTTCATTAACCCTTCATTAATCCTGAAAGTGAGTCTAGGGTAAGAACCCTTCATCAATCTTGAAGGTGAGTGTAGGGTAAAAACCCTTCATTAATCTTGAAGGTGAGTGTAGGGTAAGAATCTTTCATTAACCCTTCATTATTCTTGAAGGTGAGTGTAGGGTAAGAACCCTTCATTAATCTTTAAGGTGAGTGTAGGGTAAGAACCCTTCATTAATCTTGAAGGTGAGAGTAGGGTAAGAACCCTTCATTAATCTTGAAGGTGAGTGTAGGGTAAGAACCTTTCATTAACCCTTCATTAATCTTGAAGGTGAGTGTAGGGTAAGAACCCTTCATTAACCCTTCATTAATCTTGAAGGTGAGTGTAGGGTAAGAACCCTTCATCAACCCTTCATTAATCTTGAAGGTGAGTATAGGGTAAGAACCCTTCATTAACCCTTCATTAATCTTGAAGGTGAGTGTAGGGTAAGAACCCTTCATTAACCCTTCATTAATCTTGAAGGTGAGTGTAGGGTAAGAACCCTTCATTAACCCTTCATTAATCTTGAAGGTGAGTGTAGGGGAAGAACCCTTCATTAATCTTGAAGGTGAGTGTAGGGTAAGAACCTTTCATTCATCCTTCATTAATCTTGAAGGTGAGTGTAGGGTAAGAACCCTTCATTAACCCTTCATTAATCTTGAAGGTGAGTGTAGGGGAAGAACCCTTCATTAACCCTTCATTAATCTTGAAGGTGAGTGTAGGGTAAGAACCCTTCATTAACCCTTCATTAATCTTGAAGGTGAGTGTAGGGGAAGAACCCTTCATTAATCCTTCATTAATCATGAAGGTGAGTGTAGGGTAAGAACCCTTCATTAACCCTTCATTAATCTTGAAGGTGAGTGTAGGGTAAGAACCCTTCATTAATCTTGAAGGTGAGTGTAGGGTAAGAACCCTTCATTAACCCTTCATTAATCTTGAAGGTGAGTGTAGGGTAAGAACCTTTCATTCATCCTTCATTAATCTTGAAGGTGAGTGTAGGGTAAGAACCCTTCATTAATCTTGAAGGTGAGTGTAGGGGAAGAACCCTTCATTAATCTTGAAGGTGAGTGTAGGAGAAGAACCCTTCATTAATCCTTCATTAATCATGAAGGTGAGTGTAGGGTAAGAACCCTTCATTAATCTTGAAGGTGAGTGTAGGGTAAGAACCCTTCATTAACCCTTCATTAATCTTGAAGGTGAGTGTAGGGTAAGAACCTTTCATTCATCCTTCATTAATCTTGAAGGTGAGTGTAGGGTAAGAACCCTTCATTAACCCTTCATTAATCTTGAAGGTGAGTGTAGGGGAAGAACCCTTCATTAATCCTTCATTAATCTTGAAGGTGAGTGTAGGGGAAGAACCCTTCATTAATCATGAAGGTGAGTTTGAAACAAATCAGCTGTTCCTGCTTAGCTTTAGTTTGTGTAACCATCAACGGCTGATCTGTTGTGGAGGCCGTGTTCCTCCTGAGAGCGGGCGGTACAGCAAAAAGGTTTACTGAGGCGACAGAGGGTCTTTGTCAGACCCCAGTGGGCAGATAGTTATATCATTAGACGTAACAAACTTGGCTAATGACATAAGCTAACTGACTCTCCATATAATAAACTCGTCGACTAGATGCGCCAAGTATATATCATCTCCGAATGTGAAGTATATTTAGATTAATAGGAAGTACTTTGAGGTATATTTTGATCTCTTAAACGGTCTGTTTACATCTATCCCTAAAACGGTTCAATCAACTCATAATGTAAGACATAGTTCTGTCGTGTGGCTCCACATGATTAACATTACCAAATAGACTACAACGCCAACAGTACCTAACAACTTTGCCACAAGATCTTCATCTGATTCTCATCACAGGCGAGTTTACTGTGCACCCACCCACCCCTCATGCTCATCCTGTGAGCGGTAGCGCAAAAGGATTACATGGGTCACAAAGGGTCGTAGTCAGGATCAAGTGGGCTGATGTTCATTACATGAACTGTTACAAAGTTGTTTCATTACGTGAGCTAACAGTGTCATGGTGTAAGTTGTACCGACGACATGCGAGAAGCAGATACAATCAGAGATTTCAGGGATCTTGTTATTAACAATCTTGTAGTCTAATGACCCTGTTACCTTCACCGTAGTCTACTGACCCTGTTACTTTCACCGTAGTCTACTGACCCTGTTACTTTCACCGTAGTCTACTGACGCTGTTACTTTCACCGTAGTCTCCTGACCCTGTTACTTTCACCGGTCTATTGATCCTAATACTTTCATCGTAATCTCCTGACCCTGTCACTTTCACCGTAGTCTCCTAACACGGTTACTTTCACCGAGTCTACTGACCCTGTTACTTTCACCGTAGTCTACTGACCATGTTACTTTCACCGTAGTCTACTGACCCTGTTACTTTTACCAAGTCTACTGATACTGTTACTTTCACCGTAATCTCCTGACCATGTTACTTTCACTGTAGTCCACTGAGCCTATTACTTTCACCGAGTCTACTGATATTGTTACTTTCACCGTAGTCTCCTGACCATGTTACTTTCACCGTAGTCTACTGATCCTATTACTTTCACCGCAGTCTACAGACCCTGTACTTTCAAAATAGTCTCTTGATCCTGTTACTTTTACCGTAGTCTACTGATCCAGTTACTTTCACCGTAGTCTCCTGGCCTTGCTACTTTCAGCGTATCATACTGACCCAGCTGCTTTCACCGTAACCTCCTGACCGTTACTTTCACCGTAGTCTACTGACCCTGTTACTTACACCGTAGTCTACTAACCCTATTACTTTCACCGTAGTCTCCTGGCCCTGTTGCTTTCACCGTAGACTACTGATCATGTTACTTTCACCGTAGACTACTGACCATGTTACTTTCACCGCAGCCTACTGACCCAGTTGCTTTCACCGTAGACTACTGACCATGTTATTTTCACCGAAGCCTACTGACACTGTTACTTTCACCGGAGTCTCCTGACCCTGTTACTTTCACCGTAGACTACTGACTATGTTACTTTCACCGCAGCCTACTGACACTGTTACTTTCACCGCAGCCTACTGACCCAGTTGCTTTCACCGTAGACTACTGACCATGTTACTTTCACCGCAGCCTACTGACACTGTTACTTTCACCGTAGTCTCCAGACCCTGTTACTTTCACCATACGTTCCAGTATGATACGTGTTTCAAATACATTTGTTACTTCCGTCCTGATCACAGTTCTCACACACGTTACTGACACTGTGTTCAAGTGTTCATCTGCGTATTTATCCCAGGCAAGTTGGGCTAAGGCCATAACTTCATCATGTCCTCGGGGACGTGTGTGTGTGTGTGTGTGTGTGTGTGTGTGTGTGTGTGAGGGACTCCACAACAGTTTGACATGAATCCCTGTCCCAGTATGGCTCGCGTCTGGTTCAAACAATAAGCATGTTACACTCTGATCTCACACACTCACCATCGAGATAACAGCTAAATCATTACGGAAAATTTACTGTGCAACACAACGTATGATGATAAACTTAGCATAATTCCTTATCGTTCTCATCACTGTCCTGTGAGCGGGTACACAAGGTTAGGCTTACTGTAACACATGACCACGGGAGACTACAGAGATGTGAGCCAGAGTGGGGAGGGACGAGGGGCCTTGGTGCCCACTCACCAAGCTAATATGACAATAACAACAACGACTGCAAAGAAAACCAGGGCTCAGATCTAGTTCTTCTCCAACACCATCATCTACTGAGCATAATTCATCATCAACTCCAACACCATCATCTACAGAGCATAATTCATCATTAACTCCAACACCATCATCTACTGAGCATAATTCATCATCAACTCCAACAGCCATCATCTACTGAGCATAATTCATCATCAACTCCAACACCATCATCTACTGAGCATAATTCATCATCAACTCCAACACCATCATCTACTGAGCATAATTCATCATTAACTCCAATACCATCATCTACTGAGCATAATTCATCATCAACTCCAACACCATCATCTACTGTGCATAATTCATCATCAACTCCAACACCATCATCTACTGAGCATAATTCATCATTAACTCCAACACCATCATCTACAGAGCGTAATTCATCATTAACTCCAACACCATCATCTACTGAGCATAATTCATCATCAACTCAACTCCAACACCATCATCTACTGAGCATAATTCATCATTAACTCCAACACCATCATCTACTGAGCATAATTCATCATTAACTCCAACACCATCATCTACACACCATAATTCATCATTAACTCCAACACCATCATCTACTGAGCATAATTCATCATCAACTCAACTCCAACACCATCATCTACTGAGCATAATTCATCATTAACTCCAACACCATCATCTACTGAGCATAATTCATATCAACTCCAGCACCATCATCTACTGAGCATAATTCATCATTAACTCCAACACCATCATCTACTGAGCATAATTCATCATCAACTCCAACACCATCATCTACTGAGCATAATTCATATTAACTCCAGCACCATCATCTACTGAGCATAATTCATCATCAACTCCAACACCATCATCTACAGACCATAATTCATCATTAACTCCAACACCATCACCTACTGAGCATAATTCATCATTAACTCCAACACCATCATCTACTGAGCATAATTCATCATTAACTCCAACACCATCATCTACTGAGCATAATTCATCATTAACTCCAACACCATCATCTACTGAGCATAATTCATCATTAACTCCAACACCATCATCTACAGAGCATAATTCATCATTAACTCCAACACCATCATCTACTGAGCATAATTCATCATTAACTCCAACACCATCATCTACACACCATAATTCATATTAACTCCAACACCATCATCTACACACCATAATTCATATTAACTCCAGCACCATCATCTACTGAGCATAATTCATCATTAACTCCAACACCATCATCTACTGACCATAATTCATCATTAACTCCAACACCATCATCTACACACCATAATTCATATTAACTCCAACACTATCATCTACTGAGCATAATTCATCATTTTTAACGTCATCAGGAAATATCTGTGGGGCATAATTCATTCTTCTTCACTTTAACAACATTAACTAACGAGCATAATTAAATCTTATTAACTTTGCGAACATAATCTAGTGATGCAGGTGAACCATCACACCACACACAACTTCTCATCATACAGCTCCACCTGCATGTATAACATAAGGCAAACCATCACACCACACACAACTTCTCATCATACAGCTCCACCTGCATGTATAACATAAGGCAAACCATCACACCACACACAACTTCTCATCATACAGCTCCACCTGCATGTATAACATAAGGCAAACCATCACACCACACACAACTTCTCATCATACAGCTCCACCTGCATGTATAACATAAGGCAAACCATCACACCACACACAACTTCTCATCATACAGCTCCACTTGCATGTATAACATAAGGCAAACCATCACACCACACACAACTTCTCATCATACAGCGACACCTGCATGTATAACATAAGGCAAACCATCACACCACACACAACTTCTCATCATACAGCTCCACCTGCATGTATAACATAAGGCAAACCATCACACCACACACAACTTCTCATCATACAGCTCCACCTGCATGTATAACATAAGGCAAACCATCACACCACACACAACTTCTCATCATACAGCTCCACCTGCATGTATAACATAAGGCAAACCATCACACCACACACAACTTCTCATCATACAGCTCCACTTGCATGTATAACATAAGGCAAACCATCACACCACACACAACTTCTCATCATACAGCTCCACCTGCATGTATAACGTAAGGCAAGCCATCACACCACACACAACTTCTCATCATACAGCTCCACCTGCATGTATAACGTAAGGCAAACCATCACACCACACACAACTTCTCATCATACAGCTCCACTTGCATGTATAACATAAGGCAAACCATCACACCACACACAACTTCTCATCATACAGCTCCACCTGCATGTATAACATAAGGAAGCCATCGCACCACACACAACTTCTCATCATACAGCTCCACCTGCATGTATAACATAAGGCAAACCATCACACCACACACAACTCTACACGAGGATACAGTAGACGACATGACCACGTGAGGAGGGCCAGTCAGGCGAGGCGCCGCCTGGCCGGCCAGACACCTCGCTAAGCGTCGCCCTTTTACGGTAAGCCGTGATCAGGTGAGGCCCGCGGCATACTGATGGTGACCGACACTCGTGTGCTCAAGTGCACTGCGCGGGTGCGGCACTCCCCACCGCCGTCAGGTGGGTCAGTGTGGGTGTGGGAGGACAGCTACGTACTCTCCCCAGTGGTTAGGTGGGTCAGTGTGGGTGTGGGAGGACAGCTAGGTACTATCCCCAGTGGTCAGATGGGTCAGTATGGGTGTGGGAGGACAGGTAGGTACTATCCCCAGTGGTCAGATGGGTCAGTATGGGTGTGGGAGGACAGGCTAGGTACTATCCCCAGTGGTCAGATGGGTCAGTATGGGTATGGGAGGACAGCTAGGTACTATCCCCAGTGGTCAGATGGGTCAGTATGGGTATGGGAGGACAGCTAGGTACTATCCCCAGTGGTCAGATGGGTCAGTATGGGTATGGGAGGACAGCTAGGTACTATCCCCAGTGGTCAGATGGGTCAGTATGGGTGTGGGAGGACAGCTAGGTACTATCCCCAGTGGTCAGATGGGTCAGTGTGGGTGTGGGAGGACAGCTAGGTACTATCCCCAGTGGTCAGATGGGTCAGTATGGGTGTGGGAGGAGGACTCAACATGCATCCCACACCGGAAACGTGCGCCCACCCGGCCCACGTTACGAAATACAATGACGAACTATTCACTCAACCCTCGCTGCCTCCCTCCCTACTTCTTGAGCTCCCCCTCCCTTCCCTCCCTAAGTTGTGTACACAGACAGGCACGGAGCGCGCACCTACACACAGGAATATAGATAAAACCACATGTACATACATACACAGTACACTTACATATTGTGCTCCATCTTCACCTTCAGGTCTCTTATGATCAGCTAAGTACTTACCATGATGACCTCCCAGGTCTGTAATATCTGTAACGCCTCAGCTCTGTATCTTCAGCATAATGGCTGCCTAAATTCAATAAACCGTTTTTTTATCATTTTTCTTCATACATATAACCTTCTTATTACCGGAATTACCAGGAATTCACTAAAAACGTGCACTTCCACCACTCGTGTGGACGGTGGAGCAAAAAAGGATACTGAGTGTAGAAAATGTCCGGGGAGTGAGCCTCAGTGACTGAGGTACACTGCAGGTAAAGTTACTTACATGTAGCATCTCGTGCTGTACGCTAGATATTATTTCCCAAGTCAAGAACACAGTGTTACTGGAGCCAGAGTACTGGTGATGACAAACCTAACATCTTACTTGCTCCACACTATCATCTGTTGTCGTGCCACATCACACTGATTGATTTGTGCCCGTCTCACCAGCGAATCTATTGTGCCCCAAATGTTCATTCCGTGAGCGGTAGCGCAAAAGGATTACAGCCGCCACAGAGAGTCTTTGTCACACCCAGTGTGCTGATATAATTACATAAGGTGCTACAAAACTGGTTCATTACATACAGTGTCTACACATCCAGTTTTGCAGTATATATATATATATATATATATATATATATATATATATATATATATATATATATATATATATATACATCCATACATATGAGGCTTTTGCATGATTAAAATGATGGCAGGTGGATGAACCTGTGTCCACGTTATGTAAGGAATAGAAATTTCTGCTCAAGTTCATTTTTCGATAAGTTGCTTGCAGGCAGACACAAATGTTGGCTAAATCATCAATCCCATCTTGCATTCTGAGCGCAGCACGGGTGAAAGAATGCAGAGAAAATATACTCCTAACTTCGTACTGGATAATTCTGTTATACCTAAGACGTGCTTCTGACACACCAGCATATCACAACCATGTTGGAGGCAGTTCAACACTGATGATGATGAGAGGAAATCACTTACACTCAGACGAGACTTTTCTGAGACATTAACACAATTCATGACAATAAGAAATGTAAACAGTTGTAGCCCAGTGTGGATACCCAACTGTTGATCATAACTCCCCATCCAAGACCAGGAAGCTTCACTGAGTTACAAAAGCAGTACAGAGCCAGACTCCCGGGGAGACAGACACACTACTGACACCAATCCTGACCAACCAACACACTGGCATCTTGACACCACAATACACTGCTCATAAAACTGTCGTGTATGAGCCTGAGTTGTCTTGATACTCAGGTACTTCATAACCCTTGCACGTTTATCAACATTGGAAACTATAAATGTATCCACTCATGAACTGATCACTGTCTTCATCAAATGTGATCACCCAAACAATCTTTATGCAGTCTTGTCCCGCATCAAATGTAATTATTTTCAGAAGAAACAGAACGACCACAATGTTCCTTTCCTACGAACAAGTGACACCTGCTCTACAATATGAGTATTTCACTATAAATTTCTACCAGGCTCCCATGTTCATCCACTGAGTCTGGGTCAGTCAAGCCAACTATGCTCCTGTGACGCAGCCAGCAACACAGAGCGGCACACAATTCCTGCCCCAAGTCCGGCCGCGTCACCGGGCCAGCCTCCAGCTCAACCCTTGTCCATTTCCAGCAACTTCCCTGAAATCTACAGCACGTGCTGACGCCATGATTAGTGCTCTCCTCCAACCTAGATTAATTCTTCCTAGAATAACCGTATAAACAGGAGCCACTTCCTAGAACTGTGATAGCAGCCCCTAACAAGGACGTCGAGGCACTTGCGAGTCCAGAAGGGTTTCATTCAAGCCGCATTGCAGGATCTCCGGCAAATTACAAGACCGTGGAGGGAAACCATCCGACCAGCGGAGACACTGTAGTACACAGGTGAAGTAGTGGCATCTTTATATCAGTAGCGAATGATCACGTCTCACGGCCTCAGGCCAACGACTCTAGTCTGCTCATGTCGTCTCACACAGTTCCTCCGCTACCCTTCCACTCTACACGACGCTTTTGCTTCCCAGAACCAGGACTCACAAGAAGAGATACTGGTGTTACAGGGGATCAATTCATAAAAGACTCTAGTGTTCACAGGGCAGAGTAACGTATCACAAAACGCTCTAGAAACTCTGGCTATGGTGGGAGACTGAGGTATGAAGTGAGGAGGACAGGGGCAACATGGGAGTAACAAGGAGGATTAGTGTGGTAAAACAAGCTGGGGCTCATGGCCAGGGATATCCACAAGATGGTCCGTCTGGGATCACCTGGTCATTTACGGAATCATGCAGTTACCAGTTCTCATATCAAGCTATTAAGGCGCTAATATTGTCACTTTGTACCGAGGAATACCGTCCAGAGATACAGCCGATTTAGATCGAGGAAAAGCAAGTTATTTCACACATTTTAGGTTACATACGAAAGTAAACTACCCTCTGCAGCATCTGGCTACGTATATCCTACATATGACGTGCAGTATTCTGAGGTAGTAATTGGCAGGCAGCTACCGACCAGAGGTACGCTCCACCGCTTAGGTATGAGGAGGGTCAGTGATGGCGACACAGAGGCAGCACTAGGGTGTTTATCTTGTCCCCCCCCCCCCCCCCCGGCCAAGGTTGCTGTTTTTTCTCTCTCTGCTTCACCTTCAAGTGAGCTGCTGGCATTTAGTTTACAGTCACACTCTCCAAATATAAAAAGTGACAACACGTAACTCCCACAACCTCCAATTTTCTACTCAAGATTTTTCTAACAATGAAACATCCTGAGAGCAAACCAATTTGATGATATTCTGGCGATGAACTGCAATGGCGCCACCGGTCGAGGAGGGCTGGACCGTTCCCAAGGCCTTGTTGACCGTCATCAAGCGAGACCAACCTCGTTTTGTCTTCAGATAATGTTCCTCGACCTGACTCGTTCTCTACTCATTTCTGCAACATTCGCCACCTTAAATCTAACTCCCCTTCTGCAGAAAGCCATCTACCTAGTACTTTCCTTGATCATTTCTCGATATAATCTAAACCACAGTTTCCACTCCAAGGGCGGTGATTTTGCTTACTGCGCTGCACAAGCATCAACTGCTGCCTGACGTATAATGGAGGTAATCTTGGAAGCTGGACTGGAGTCCTTCGTCCCTTCTTATATAACCAGGTCTTCCTCCCTCACGCCTCTCTCATTACGAACAGAACGTATCGGGCCATAAGCACTCTTCCCTTCCTCTGAATCCCACTGCTTTCATATCAGCTTAGAATCACTACACAGCTGCTCTTTGTAAAGTCAAACACACCATCATGAGAGAGAAAATGTGCTGATTGGACTTCTTATGATAAATGCTTTTGGCTCCTCGCTAAAAGCATCTCCAACTTCTTTAGTTCTACGTCTATAGCAGGTCACTTTACAGTCAACTCTCCAAGTGATGAAGGCGCTCATTCCAGTACCTCATCCTCTTCCGTTTCTCCTTTGCATGATTCTGCGTTCCACCTCGCAGCAAACGTTTGTCTTCCCTTATATTATCTTCATGCATGGTCTTCCGACTACCTTTCCAGCGGGTAAGACGTAAGACACAAATGGCATACCTCCCCAAGTCCGGAGGAGTGTGCCTCTGATCTATATCATGCCCTTGCTCGTCTGTTTCGTCTCGATCATAAAAATCCAAACTTTTTCTTCTTCTTGGAAGAACGCCTTGGTGCAGCTTATCCCTAAGAGACAGACTGTCCTAATCAATTTAACTATTACCCGATTGTTCTCACTTCAGCTGTCTGCAAAGCCTTTGAAACTCTCCTTAACTCTCACTCTCTCAAACAAGTTTAATTCCCTCTTTTCATCACCAATATGGCTTTAGCGGTGGCAGGTCTACGGGTGATTTTTTTCTCCATATGATTCATTGGTCCTCCTCACTCAGGGATTTTGTTGAATCTTTAGCTGTTGTCTCGACATCTCCAGAACAACTGACAGGGTGTGCCGTAAGTCCTGGCTGGTTAATCTTCCCTTTGACTCTTCTGCTCCTCGCTCTTGTCTAATGCATAACTTTCTCTCTAGCCGATATATTGCAGTACTCACTGATGGAATGACTTTCCCATCTTATCCAATCAACGGTGGTGTTCCTCAGGGTTCTGTCTCATCACCTACTGTCATTTTTCTCTCTCCACAAATGGTCTTGTCTTCACCTTTTAGCCCTTTTCTTTCTTACAATGATGATTCATCTTAACTCACTTTCCATCACTCTAATGCTGGTCCTCTTTCTCACACTTAATTCGAACCTGTGCAGCATCTCGAAATGAGGAAGCTGTGCTACAACGCATTTCTGCCGATGTCCCTTTTTATTCATCACTCGTTTCTCTCTATTCAATTTCTTCATTCTTTTTC
Organism: Panulirus ornatus; assembly: GCF_036320965.1. NCBI lineage: Eukaryota > Metazoa > Arthropoda > Malacostraca > Decapoda > Palinuridae > Panulirus > Panulirus ornatus. The sequence continues at coordinate 22,056,031 of NC_092286.1, read as the reverse complement.
TCAAACTTCATTTCTTTTAACCCGAGATGGCCCGTGTCATGTGGGTCACTATAATGAAAAGTACAGGACCGTCATTATTATGATCTCAATCAGTTTACAAATCATAATAAAAAAAAACCATCAGATGGCAGGCGAGGCGCTGGTCACGTCTAGACTCACCAGCCACCATGTACCTCATCTCCGCCACTGTTTACCACCAGTCTTCTCAACAGGTCGGGGCTGAGCTTCGCCTATTCAATATTGATTCTCAACAAGTTCGGTCACTCCCCTGACCCGTTCATCAGGCGGCAGATTCCCCTGCATCCGGCAGTGACGACACTCCTCGCCTGATTCACCACCTGATTTCCTATTCTTCTCACTGTCTCCACAACTGAGAAATGTGATGACATATATAAGGCGTTGGTGAGAAGTTAACTCCGGAGCACAAGCAGTCCATGACAACCGTCTCAGTGGACTCGACTCCTCTGTGATTATTATCAGAGAAATGAATCAGGAGCTTCACACCTGAAATTCGAGACACAGAGAGTCAGCTTTAGGACACTCTCCTTGAGTCTTCAGCAAATGAGTGAGCCGGAGCGTAGCAAGAGAGGCAGCATTGAGGCAAGTGACTCAGCCAGCCTGAGTCATATGCACCAGCCTTGCGAAGGTTTACCTACTGACACGTCAGCCCTGGGTATCTGAGCCCTTGTCCTTCCTGAACCAGTGCCCTGTATTAAACAACGTAGTCAGGGCATATGACAGCACCACAAACTGACAACACATGAAACTACAATATGAAACGTCGGTATAATTTACCACAGGCATTATACAACCCTGGCAATATTCTGGGAATCAGTGGATATGGATGGAGATGGGTGGAGGCGGGGGTATACGAAACATCTGGTATGAGACGATTCCTTACATGGGCGGAGAGGGAGAGTGTGGGCAGCGCGAGGCACGGCGCGCGGTGGGTGTGGGCAACGTGAGGCAGGATGGTGAGTGTGGGCAACATGAGGCAGGATGGAGAGTGTGGGCAACATGAGGCAGGATGGAGAGTGGGTGAACCCGACAGTACGGCAAAAAGATATGTCAGCCAGTAGGTCCATTGCCGCATGAGCAAGTATATGTAACGGTGGCCGTACACACTGTGCACAGATGTGTCAATGTCTGCGGTCTTGGGGGGGGGGGGACGCTGGAATGTAGATAACGTGTGGGCGGAAGACCTTGGCCGGAGAATAAGGTAGACGGCGCAGGAGACGGCCGAGTGTGGGCGACAAACCTGAACCGTAGTAAACAGACGAGCGTAGGAGGGCATGTGTAGACCCGCCCTGCACGTGGTATGTCGTGTAGTAACCAGTGGTACACGATCGATCCCCAGCGGGAATGGCCAAGGTACCAGACCAGGCTGAGGACGTAACTCTGGGCACAGAGGGCCAGGCTGAGGACGTAACTCATGGAACACAGAGCGAGGCTCAAAACGTAACTCATGGAACACAGAGCGAGGATGAGAACGTAACTCATGGAATACAGAACGAGGCTGAGGACGTAACTCATGGAACACAGAACGAGATGAGGACGTAACTCATGGAACACAGAGCGAGGCTCAGAACGTAACTCATGGAATACAGAGCGAGGCTCAGAACGTAACTCATGGAATACAGAGCGAGGCTGAGAACGTAACTCATGGAATACAGAGCGAGGCTGAGGACGTAACTCATGGAACACAGAGCGAGGATGAGGACGTAACTCATGGAACACAAAGCGAGGCTGAGGACGTAACTCATGGAACACAGAGCGAGGCTGAGAACGTAACTCATGGAACACAGAGCGAGGTGAGGACGTAACTCATGGAACACAGAGCAAGGCTGAGGACGTAACTCTTGGGCCACATAACTATATCCCTCGTGATTTCATCTGTAAGTCTGACACCACCTTATAATCTCTATCATCTGACACCACCTGATAATCTCTATCATCTGACACCATCTTATAATCTCTATCATCTGACACCACCTTATAATCTCTATCATCTGACACCACCTGATAATCTCTATCATCTGACACCACCTTATAATCTCTATCATCTGACACCACCTGATAATCTCTATCATCTGACACCACCTGATAATCTCTATCATCTGACACCACCTTATAATCTCTATCATCTGATACCACCTGATAATCTCTATCATCTGACACCATCTTATAATCTCTATCATCTGATACCACCTGATAATCTCTATCATCTGACACCATCTTATAATCTCTATCATCTGACACCACCTTATAATCTCTATCATCTGACACCACCTGATAATCTCTATCATCTGACACCATCTTAATATCTTTATCATCTGACACCATCTTATAATCTCTATCATCTGACACCACCTGATAATCTCTATCATCTGACACCATCTTATAATCTCTATCATCTGACACCACCTGATAATCTCTATCATGACACCATCTTATAATCTCTACCATCTGACACCATCTTATTATCTCTATCATCTGACACCATCTTATAATCTCTATCATCTAACACCATCTCATTATCTCTATCATCTGACACCATCTAATAATCTCTATCATCTGACACCATCTTATAATCTCTATCATCTGACACCATCTTATTATCTCTATCATCTGACACCACCTGATAATCTCTATCATCTGACACCATCTTATAATCTCTATCATCTGACACCATCTTATAATCTCTACCATCTGACACCATCTTATAATCTCTATCATCTGACACCACCTGATAATCTCTCTCATCTGACACCATCTTATAATCTCTATCATCTGACACCATCTTATAATCTCTATCATCTGACACCATCTTATAATCTCTATCATCTGACACCACCTGATAATCTCTATCATCTGACACCACCTGATAATCTCTATCATCTGACACCATCTTATAATCTCTATCATCTGACACCATCTTATAATCTCTATCATCTGACACCATCTTATAATCTCTATCATCTGACACCACCTGATAATCTCTATCATCTGACACCATCTTATAATCTCTATCATCTGACACCACCTGATAATCTCTATCATCTGACACCACCTGATAATCTCTATCATCTGACACCATCTTATAATCTCTATCATCTGACACCATCTTATAATCTCTATCATCTGACACCACCTGATAATCTCTATCATCTGACACCATCTTAATATCTCTATCATCTGACACCATCTTATAATCTCTATCATCTGACACCACCTGATAATCTCTATCATCTGACACCATCTTATAATCTCTATCATCTGACACCATCTTATAATCTCTATCATCTGACACCACCTGATAATCTCTATCATCTGACACCATCTTATTATCTCTATCATCTGACACCAGCTGATAATCTCTATCATCTGACACCATCTTATAATCTCTATCATCTGACACCACCTGATAATCTCTATCATCTGACACCATCTTATAATCTCTATCATCTGACACCATCTTATAATCTCTACCACCTGACACCCGCTGATAATCTCTATCAATTCCCTCGAGTTACCATCAGTGATGTTGACCTTCACATCTCGAACGTGTATATCATACTAAGTATACTTATAGCTTCCTCACCCACGTCAATATAGCTTCATCATCCACGTCAATATAGCTTCCTCACCCACGTCAATATAACTTCCTCTCCCACGTGAATACAACTCTCATCCACGTCAATATAACTTCCTCACACACGTCAATACAACTCTCATCCACGTCAATATAACTTCCTCACCCACGTCAAATGAACTCTTCTATAGCGAGACTCCAGCTCGAGCCATCCTGTTTGTAGGGATAATACCGGTGACCCTAATGGACATAAGCTACTTTCGTTTACTCACCTGATAATGGGATCTTCTACCCCTCACAACCCAGGCTAGGCCCAGGCTGTTGGATTGGATCGTTGGTCGACTAAGCTGTTGGAAGCCGTAGCCCTCAGGCTTACATGCCCCCACTGAGCATCCCATGCTGTTTCTGATGATATTAGGCAGGGGTAAGAGTCTATGGCCCCGTCTGTTTAAGGTGCATATCGCACTTCTGGATTTCAGAGGTAGTGCATTACGAACGAAGTCGTCCATGCCTGTCGTGCCAGTTGGATGTTATTTCCTAACGTAAGTTGGGACATCGTCTCACCCACTCACCTACCTCCTAACTTTCTCATGTACCCGGCAGGTGTCATGACCCAGCACTACGTTCCACTAACGTACCAGTGTACCTGCAGCACGAGATCTAATCTCTACGATCCCCAACACCAGACACCGCAACTTCCATCCTCTGGAACTTCTTAACTGGCCTATCTAGAAACATCCCACAAGTGTTGACTCCTACACTTCCATGGTCACTATCATCACGAATATGTGCTGTCGACACACCACAAGAACAAAAAAGAAGTGCAGAAACAACTACACTCTTGATGAACCACGACAAGCTCCTGAGCATTTGGTCCGAATATTTGAAAATGACCAACATCAAGACCGTAACAACGACAGTCTTCAAGATACTCTAAAAGCTTCAACGTAATTCCGAGATATGAAGACTCGAGCACACACTAAACACGGTTGGCAACGTTTCCAGCAGGGCATCAACGCCCACACGCACCAGTGTCAACCATGGAAGAACCTCAAGATAATTGCCGAAAGTCACAATCTATATATCACAGTCCACTAGACTATGTTAATGACCTTACACAGCAATCCACAGGTCACGGTAACTGCCTTGACATTTTCAGAACAATTAGCACCAAACCGCCGGCGAATAACCCTTCCACAACGATACAGTCTCTAACGATCACATGGACACGGATGACGGTTACCTGCATTTCTCAAGGGCAACACAACACCACCAAGGGATGATGGTGTCACCTATGATGTGCGCCAACTGATCCTGAATCAGAAATCTCCAACTAACTCTCACCTTGATCTCTTGAACATCCATCTTCAGCAAGGATTCCTTCACCGAGCCTGGAGACGTACTTCTACCCTACCTATAACCATAACCATCTCAGACAATGTTCTAGTTAACATCTCATATCTTGTTTTGCACAAATATTTGAAGATGCAGCTAATAACAACATCCTTGAACAACTCTTGACTCTCAAGTTTAGCGTTAGAGGTCAGGATATTTTGATGGTTAAAGGGGTGACTTCTTAAGTCGTCATTTCAGTGATTGTCTACCTGTTGCCCTGGGAACTCCACATAGCGAGGTCCTCACACCGATACTGTGTTCATGTTTCCCATGCACAAATTCCTGTCCAACCTCCATCTTGACGATGATAATGTTGTATTTGGTCGGAGTGATGATATCTGTCTTAACTTCCTCTTTACCGGAGAACTCTCCAAATACTGCCAAGCCAGCTCACCCACTCTACTCCTCTGTGTGGCCTTCTCATCAACGTTGCCCAAACCAAAGCCATAATTCGTGATCAGATCATAAATGAAAAACGCTCTCTTGTGCTTCACAATAATATAGCTGAACTATGCCACTCACATATCAACCTTGGTGCTGACACTGCTGCCCCCAGTGACCCACACGCTGACTTAACAACCTGACTCGTTGTTCGTCTCACTCCCACCCGTGCTCTCCCAGGCAAGATGATTGGTGTCCGCATTAACACAGGCTGGGGCTTTCACCCACCGAATGTTCGCTCTGTAATTACCTGTGCTTAATCTGCAACTTTTTCATCCCCTCGATTTCGTTCAGAACAAGACTAACCTCACGTTGTTCCAAGCTAAACAGAACTGTCTGTATAAGAACTCAGCTCGCATTTCCCTTTGTCCCAAAATTCATGAATGGATTCAGTGTCACCATCAGTACAAAGAGTCCCAGAAACCCTACATCCGCTCCCACCCTGACACAACACCTCCCACCGGTTATCAGTGACCCCGACCTCCTGCATGGTGCAACGTGCTCTAACCCAACAGGATGCCGCAGGTGGCTCAGCCTTGGCACTTAGATGATACGGCCTCTACACCATCTAATACCAACTGATCCTATACCTGCAGCCTTACACCTCGTAACATGAGATCTCTCAAAATTCGCCACGTTCATCATCATACTGACCACCCTCTTCCTCAACACTCGTACATGAACAAGCTGACAAGGTGCATACCAACATGCCTGACAATACCCTGCTTATTACTGATGGATCTTTCACAAGCCACTGATGAGGCTGGGGCCGCAATTGTTATATCTAATACCAACTACCTCATCCACTCCGGGCTAGAAATCTTGGTAACTGGTCAAAGTCCGGCCTCTGTGAGCTGTAACCGTCTCTGACTCTTAGCTAGCTCCTACATTGCTCTTAGGTAGGAAGCTCTGCAAGGAGCTGTTCCCTCCACTGTGCGACCCCAGCTTGTTGAAGCTCAGAATAGTCTCAAGATTTCCAGAACGCGTGTGTGACTATCCTCACGTGTTGAACATTATGACGTGGTCATAACCCTCCCAAACTACACCCAGGTCCTACTAACATAACTACACCAAGTAACCTGGAGTCCATGACCTATATCCCAGTGGTCCACAGTGTGTGTGTGTGTGTGTGTGTGTGTGTGTGTGTGTGTGTGTGAAGATATAATGATCACACTTGTCCGTCATGATAGTATGAAGGTGATATCGCACTTCAGCAGTTCAGTTTTATTTAACGTGTAATTTTTCGATACATGCGTACGACATGTTCCATGAAGACAATCCACCTCATCAGGTACCAGTACTTAACGAAGTTACTTAAATCCCAACGTCACACTTGGTTCCCGCCGTCCAACACCAATCTTTATAGGCCAAGCACTGTCTGCTTTGTCTGGTCGTAACCTCGCTTAATCACGAGAGAGAGAGAGAGAGAGAGAGAGAGAGAGAGAGAGAGAGAGAGAGAGAGAGAGAGAGAGAGAGAGAGAGAGAGAGAGAGAGAGAGAGAGAGAGAGAGAGAGAGAGAGAGAGAGAGAGAGAGAGAGAGAGAGAGAGCAGCAGCAGCATGGTTGCGAGACCAGACGGCTGTAGTATCATGATAGCTACAGATGCAACAAACACCAGTACAGGAAATGTGAATATTCTACCATCACCAGGATAGCGTTACTATATGACGTCTAGTTCACAGGTACATATATGTATCTAGCTACAAAACTGTGGGCGAAAGCTTTCCAAGCGACGGCTCTACTCTACCTCCACCTGTGAGCACTGTAATGCTGAGTGCCCGAAACTGAATGATATAGACACACAGGTACTGAGGTGGGGAGAACTTTATCATCACTCGCTTTTGAGGATATTCTATTCCTATACCCAGTCCCTTCTACCCCGAGATATACCATACATCCTCTAACTTATCTCACCAAAGGTCACAATGTATCCTGTAAGTCAAGGAATGTGACCTTAAAGTTCTCTGACCCTCTCCTGTATTTTTCCCACTGTCAGTATATTCTGTATATCATATACTCCACGTACTACTCTGTGTTATCATAAACGCCAATACACAATACAATACACAATACGAGTAAAACACAAATAGTAGTCACACACATAATTACACGAAGAGATAGTTGGATAGACAGAAGATCAATGATACATAATGAGAAAGTTGGATAGACAGAAGATCTATGGTACATGATGAGATAGTTGGAGAGACAGAAGATCTATGGTACATGATGTGATAGTAGGACAGATAGAAGATCTAAGGTACATGATGAGATAGTTGGAGAGACAGAAGATCTAAGGTACATGATGAGATAGTTAGAGAGACAGAAGATCTGTGGTACATGATGTGATAGTTGGACAGATAGAAGATCTAAGGTACATGATGAGATAGTTGGAGAGACAGAAGATCTGTGGTACATGATGTGATAGTTGGACAGATAGAAGATCTATAGTACATGATGAGATAGCTTAACAGACAGAAGATTTGTGGTACATGATGAGATAGTTGGACAGATAGAAGATCTATGGTAAAGTGCTACATATTTCCAAATATAAAAAAAAAGGTTTGAGAAACAGTATTAAGTACAGCCTGGCTGGGGAAGCACAGACGATATCCCACAGGTATTGTTACGGTGATAGACTCCTGCTGGGGATATCCGGCAAGTATAGCCTGGCTGAGGAATATGGCACAGTTGTCTTGACTGAGGAAGGTGGCCACGTTACCAGCCAGCCATCAGTGCACCGCTGCTAAGGTGCAGCAAGAACTTGTTGATGCCAGCAGACATACTGAACCGCAGACACCACCTCACACACCACCACCACACCTGCTCTTCTGTACACGCCAGCATAAGAAAAAAAACATCAAATAATGAATAACTCCCTGTTGTAGCCAGTAGGAGGTCGGCGCTGTTCGTACAGGAAGAAGTGCTTGGTGAAGGTGGAGAATGATAAACGAAGGTGGTACACGTATTGCTTTCACCGTACTGGGCAGTCTAGTGTTGAGGACGTCCTATATTTTCCTCAGTAACTATAACGTGAACTTTCTTCATTATTCGCACCAGAGATTATCACCTTCCTCAACATTGAGGATTCGTGCGAGGCCAAGATCTCAGCCACGATCACCTAGTAACACTGGCATTCAGGTTACAGGCCAACGTCCTCTGTCCACACGGACGACCACTGCTCCGGGTTATCTGACTGTCGACTCGCCCTGGGTGCATCTCCTACGGCCCCCACACCCTGCCATCATAGTCTTCCATCATTGTTCTACAGCAGTTTAATGTACACAACAACTAATTTCAAACTGCGACTCATTTCCCGTGTTTGTGATTCTCAAGTGGACACAGCTGTGCCTCATGACAGCGTTCCTCATTTGGCATCCGCCGCCGCGCACCACCATGCACCTCACCGTTACGGGAAACCCTCCATACTGGACTGATTTATAACTGTGTCAAACTCCCAGGCACGATCTGACCCCGAGCTGACCCACCTCAACCATGTGATGGGCAGGTCTGACCGTCCCACAGCCATAAGGAACATCTCATGCGCTGTTGAGGGCAGGGAGGGGCGAGGGACACGATAACACAGGCTCACGACTCCACCTCCCACACAATGATCCACATGCGTATCATGACTGGCTGAAGACGTGCGAGATGAGTGCGTGATGCACGAAATATCGCATAGCGGAGCCAGCAGAAACTGTGATTGCAAACTATCTTTTTACAGTCATTGTTACATACAATGTACGAATATGTTAAACCATTTCGTTTCGTATATCAAAGATGAATCAATAAACATTAATTCCTTGACAAGTTCTAACTTCAATGACTAACCGAGCCAGTTCATCTGGTGTTTCCTCCTGACTTCTCCGTTTCTTGACGTCACTGGTGTTCGATATGATCTCCACTCGCCTTCCGGCTAGACTGAATTCATTACTATTTGTGTGTTGGGAGAGTTCTACGCTCGTGTCGCCCCCAGGCTTAACCTTGTATGTATGTATGTATATATATATATATATATATATATATATATATATATATATATATATATATATATATATATATATATATATATATGTATATATATATATATATATATATATATATATATATATATATATATATATATATATATATATATATATATATATATATATATATATATATATATATATATGGGCTATAGATAGGGTTGTTCGGAGGAGGGTGGATGTGTTGGAAACGAGATATATGAGGACAATATGTGGTGTAAGGTGGTTTAATGAAAGGGTAAGAGAGATGTGTGGTGATAAAAAGAGTGTGGTTGAGAGGGCAGAAGAGGGTGTTTTGAAATGGTTTGGTCACATGGAGAGAATGAGTGAGGAAAGATTGACAAAGAGAATATATGTGTCAGAGGTGGAGGGAACGAGAAGTGGGAGACCAAATTGGAGGTGGAAGGATGGAGTGAAAAAGATATTGTGCGATCGGGGCCTGAACATGCAGGAGGGTGAAAGGCGTGCAAGGAATACAGTGAGCTGGAACGATGTCGCATACCGGGGTCGACGTGCTGTCAATGGACTGAACTAGGGCATGTGAAGCGTCTGGGGAAAGTTTTGAGGGGCCTGGATGTGGAAAGGGCGCTGTGGTTTCGGTGCATTATACATGATAGCTAGAGACTGAGTGTGAACGAATGTGGCCTTTATTGTCTTTTCCTAGCGCTACCTCGCGCGCGTGCAGGGGGGAGGGGGTTGTCATTTCATGTGTGGCGGGGTGGCGACGGAAATGAATAAAGGCAGCAAGAATGAATTATGTACATGTGTATATGTCTATGTATGTATATACATGTATGCGTTGAAATGTAGAGGTATGTATATGTGCGTGTGTGGACGTGTATGTATATACACGTGTATGTGGGTGGGTTGGGCCATTCTTTCGTCTGTTCCCTTGTGCTACCTCGCTAACGCGGGACACAGCGACAAAGTATGATAACATAAATAATATATATATATATATATATATATATATATATATATATATATATATATATATATATATATATTTTCTTTTCTTTTTTGCTTTGTCGCTCTCTTCCGCGTTTGCGAGGTAGCGCAAGGAAACAGACGAAAGAAATAGCCCAACCCACCCCCATACACATGTATATACATACGTCCACACACGCAAATATACATACCTACACAGCTTTCCATGGTTTACCCCAGACGCTTCACATGCCCTGATTCAATCCACTGACAGCACGTCAACCCCGGTATACCACATCGATCCAATTCACTCTATTCCTTGCCCTCCTTTCACCCTCCTGCATGTTCAGGCCCCGATCACACAAAATCTTTTTCACTCCATCTTTCCACCTCCAATTTGGTCTCCCACTTCTCCTCGTTCCCTCCACCTCAGACACATATATCCTCTTGGTCAATCTTTCCTCACTCATTCTCTCCATGTGCCCAAACCATTTCAAAACACCCTCTTCTGCTCTCTCAACCACGCTCTTTTTATTTCCACACACTTACCCTTACATTACTTACTCGATCAAACCACCTCACACCACACATTGTCCTCAAACATCTCATTTCCAGCACATCCACCCTCCTGCGCACAACTCTATCCATAGCCCACGCCTCGCAACCATACAACATTGTTGGGACCACTATTCCTTCAAACATAGCCATTTTTGCTTTCTGAGATAATGTTCTCGACTTCCACACATTCTTCAAGGCTCCCAGGATTTTCGCCCCCTCCCCCAACCTATGATTCACTTCCGCTTCCATGGTTCCATCCGCTGCCAGATCCACTCCCAGATATCTAAAACACTTTACTTCCCCCAGTTTTTCTCCATTCAAACTTACCTCCCAATTGACTTGACCCTCAACCCTACTGTACCTAATAACCTTGCTCTTATTCACATTTACTCTTAACTTTCTTCTTTCACACACTTTACCAAACTCAGTCACCAGCTTCTGCAGTTTCTCACATGAATCAGCCACCAGCGCTGTATCATCAGCGAACAACAACTGACTCACTTCCCAAGCTCTCTCATCCCCAACAGACTTCATACTTGCCCCTCTTTCCAAAACTCTTGCATTCACCTCCCTAACAACCCCATCCATAAACAAATTAAACAACCATGGAGACATCACACACCCCTGTCGCAAACCTACGTTCACTGAGAACCAATCACTTTCCTCTCTTCCTACACGTACACATGCCTTACATCCTCGATAAAAACTTTTCACTGCTTCTAACAACTTGCCCCCCACACCATATATTCTTAATACCTTATATATATATATATATATATATATATATATATATATATATATATATATATATATATATATATATATATATATATATATATATATATAGGGGATAGGGGATTAAGAATATATATATATATATATATATATATATATATATATATATATATATATATATATATATATATATATATATATATATATATATATTCTTTTCTTTCTTTTAAACTATTCGCCATTTCCCGCGTTAGCGAGGTAGCATTAAGAACAGAGGACTGGGCCTTTGAGGGAATACCCTCACCTGGCCCAATTCTTTGTTCCTTCTTTTGGAAAATTACAAAAAAAAAAACGAGAGGGGAGGATTTCCAGCCCCCCGCTCCCTCCCCTTTTAGTCGCCTTCTACGACACGCACGGATTACGTGGGAAGTATTCTTAATCCCCTATCCCCAGGGAGTGAATGTTGGGGTGAAGAAGGTGGTGAGAGTAAGTGAGCTTGGGAAGGAGACCTGTGTGGGGAAGTACCAGGAGAGACTGTGTACAGAATGGAAAAAGGTGAGAACAATGGAAGTAAGGGGAGTGGGGGAGGAATGGGATGTATTTAGGGAATCAGTGATGGATTGCGCAAAAGATGCTTGTGGCATGAGAAGAGTGGGAGGTGGGCTGTTTAGAAAGGGTAGTGAGTGGTGGGATGAAGAAGTAAGAGTATTAGTGAAAGAGAAGAGAGAGGCATTTGGACGATTTTTGCAGGGAAAAAATGCAATTGAGTGGGAGAAGTATAAAAGAAAGAGACAGGAGGTCAAGAGAAAGGTGCAAGAGGTGAAAAAAAGGGCAAATGAGAGTTGGGGTGAGAGACTATCAGTAAATTTTAGGGAGAATAAAAAGATGTTCTGGAAGGAGGTAAATAGGGTGCGTAAGACAAGGGAGCAAATGGGAACTTCAGTGAAGGGCGTAAATGGGGAGGTGATAACAAGTAGCGGTGATGTGAGAAGGAGATGGAATGAGTATTTTGAAGGTTTGTTGAATGTGTCTGATGACAGAGTGGCAGATATAGGGTGTTTTGGTCGAGGTGGTGTGCAAAGTGAGAGGGTTAGGGAAAATGATTTGGTAAACAGAGAAGAGGTAGTAAAAGCTTTGCGGAAGATGAAAGCCGGCAAGGCAGCAGGCTTGGATGGTATTGCAGTGGAATTTATTAAAAAAGGGGGTGACTGTATTGTTGACTGGTTGGTAAGGTTATTTAATGTATGTATGACTCATGGTGAGGTGCCTGAGGATTGGCGGAATGCGTGCATAGTGCCATTGTACAAAGGCAAAGGGGATAAGAGCGAGTGCTCAAATTACAGAGGTATAAGTTTGTTGAGTATTCCTGGTAAATTATATGGGAGGGTATTGATTGAGAGGGTGAAGGCATGTACAGAGCATCAGATTGGGGAAGAGCAGTGCGGTTTCAGAAGTGGTAGAGGATGTGTGGATCAGGTGTTTGCTTTGAAGAATGTATGTGAGAAATACTTAGAAAAGCAAATGGATTTGTATGTAGCATTTATGGATCTGGAGAAGGCATATGATAGAGTTGATAGAGATGCTCTGTGGAAGGTATTAAGAATATATGGTGTGGGAGGCAAGTTGTTAGAAGCAGTGAAAAGTTTTTATCGAGGATGTAAGGCATGTGTACGTGTAGGAAGAGAGGAAAGTGATTGGTTCTCAGTGAATGTAGGTTTGCGGCAGGGGTGTGTGATGTCTCCATGGTTGTTTAATTTGTTTATGGATGGGGTTGTAAGGGAGGTAAATGCAAGAGTCCTGGAAAGAGGGGCAAGTATGAAGTCTGTTGGGGATGAGAGAGCTTGGGAAGTGAGTCAGTTGTTGTTCGCTGATGATACAGCGCTGGTGGCTGATTCATGTGAGAAACTGCAGAAGCTGGTGACTGAGTTTGGTAAAGTGTGTGGAAGAAGAAAGTTGAGAGTAAATGTGAATAAGAGCAAGGTTATTAGGTACAGTAGGGGTGAGGGTCAAGTCAATTGGGAGGTGAGTTTGAATGGAGAAAAACTGGAGGAAGTGAAGTGTTTTAGATATCTGGGAGTGGATCTGTCAGCGGATGGAACCATGGAAGCGGAAGTGGATCATAGGGTGGGGGAGGGGGCGAAAATTTTGGGAGCCTTGAAAAATGTGTGGAAGTCGAGAACATTATCTCGGAAAGCAAAAATGGGTATGTTTGAGGGAATAGTGGTTCCAACAATGTTGTATGGTTGCGAGGCGTGGGCTATGGATAGAGATGTGCGCAGGAGGATGGATGTGCTGGAAATGAGATGTTTGAGGACAATGTGTGGTGTGAGGTGGTTTGATCGAGTAAGTAACGTAAGGGTAAGAGAGATGTGTGGAAATAAAAAGAGCGTGGTTGAGAGAGCAGAAGAGGGTGTTTTGAAATGGTTTGGGCACATGGAGAGAATGAGTGAGGAGAGATTGACCAAGAGGATATATGTGTCGGAGGTGGAGGGAACGAGGAGAAGAGGGAGACCAAATTGGAGGTGGAAAGATGGAGTGAAAAAGATTTTGTGTGATCGGGGCCTGAACATGCAGGAGGGTGAAAGGAGGGCAAGAAATAGAGTGAATTGGAGTCATGTGGTATACAGGGGTTGACGTGCTGTCAGTGGATTGAAGCAAGGCATGTGAAGCGTCTGGGGTAAACCATGGAAAGCTGTGTAGGTATGTATATTTGCGTGTGTGGACGTGTGTATGTACATGTGTATTGGGGGGGGGGGGGGCATTTCTTTCGTCTGTTTCCTTGCGCTACCTCGCAAACGCGGGAGACAGCGACAAAGTATAAAAAAAAAAATATATATATATATATATATATATATATATATATATATATATATATATATATATATATATATATATATATATATATATATTACTTATGTTATTATAATATATATATATATATATATATATATATATATATATATATATATATATATATTTATTTATTTATTTTGCTTTGTCGCTGTCTCCCGCGTTTGCGAGGTAGCGCAAGGAAACAGACGAAACAAATGGCCCAACCCACCCCCATACACAATGTATACACACACACACGTCCACACACGCAAATATACATACCTATACATCTCAATGTACACATATATATACATACACAGACACATACATATATACCCATGCACACAATACACACTGTCTGCCCCCATTCACTCCCATCGCCACCTCGCCACACATGGAATACCATCCCCCTCCCCCCTCATGTGTGCGAGGTAGCACTAGGAAAAGACAACAAAGGCCCCATTCGTTCACACTCAGTCTCTAGCTGCCACGCAATAATGCCCGAAACCATAGCTCTCTTTCCACATCCAGGCCCCACACAACTTTCCATGGTTTACCCCAGACGCTTCACATGCCCTGATTTAATCCACTGACAGCACGTCAACCCCGGTATACCACATCGATCCAATTCACTCTATTCCTTGCCCTCCTTTCACCCTCCTGCATGTTCAGGCCCCGATCACACAAAATCTTTTTCACTCCATCTTTCCACCTCCAATTTGGTCTCCCACTTCTCCTCGTTCCCTCCACCTCAGACACATATATCCTCTTGGTCAATCTTTCCTCACTCATTCTCTCCATGTGCCCAAACCATTTCAAAACACCCTCTTCTGCTCTCTCAACCACGCTCTTTTTATTTCCACACATCTCTCTTACCCTTACATTACTTACTCGATCAAACCACCTCACACCACACATTGTCCTCAAACATCTCATTTCCAGCACATCCATCCTCCGCGCACAACTCTATCCATATATGGCCCACGCCTCGCAACCATACAACATTGGTGGAACCACTATTCCTTCAAACATACCCATTTTTGCTTTCCGAGATAATGTTCTCGACTTCCACACATTCTTCAAGGCTCCCAGGATTTTCGCCCCCTCCCCCACCCTATGATTCACTTCTGCTTCCATGGTTCCATCCGCTGCCAGATCCACTCCCAGATATCTAAAACACTTTACTTCCCCCAGTTTTTCTCCATTCAAACTTACCTCCCAATTGACTTGACCCTCAACCCTACTGTACCTAATAACCTTGCTCTTATTCACATTTACTCTTAACTTTCTTCTTTCACACACTTTACCAAACTCAGTCACCAGCTTCTGCAGTTTCTCACATGAATCAGCCACCAGCGCTGTATCATCAGCGAACAACAACTGACTCACTTCCCAAGCTCTCTCATCCCCAACAGACTTCATACTTGCCCCTCTTTCCAAAACTCTTGCATTCACCTCCCTAACAACCCCATCCATAAACAAATTAAACAACCATGGAGACATCACACACCCCTGTCGCAAACCTACGTTCACTGAGAACCAATCACTTTCCTCTCTTCCTACACGTACACATGCCTTACATCCTCGATAAAAACTTTTCACTGCTTCTAACAACTTGCCCCCCACACCATATATTCTTAATACCTTATATATATATATATATATATATATATATATATATATATATATATATATATATATATATATATATATATATATATATATATATATATATATTCTTTTCTTTCTTTTAAACTATTCGCCATTTCCCGCGTTAGCGAGGTAGCATTAAGAACAGAGGACTGGGCCTTTGAGGGAATACCCTCACCTGGCCCAATTCTCTGTTCCTTCTTTTGGAAAATTACAAAAAAAAAAAAACGAGAGGGGAGGATTTCCAGCCCCCCGCTCCCTCCCCTTTTAGTCGCCTTCTACGACACGCACGGATTACGTGGGAAGTATTCTTAATCCCCTATCCCCAGGGATAATATATATATATATATATATATATATATATATATATATATATATATATATATATATATATATATATATATATATATATATATATATATATATATATATATTACTTATGTTATTATAATATATATATATATATATATATATATATATATATATATATATATATATATATATATATATATATATATATATATATATATTACTTATGTTGTTATAATATATATATATATATATATATATATATATATATATATATATATATATATATATATATATATATATATATATATATATATTTATTTATTTATTTTGCTTTGTCGCTGTCTCCCGCGTTTGCGAGGTAGCGCAAGGAAACAGACGAAACAAATGGCCCAACCCACCCCCATACACAATGTATACACACACACACGTCCACACACGCAAATATACATACCTATACATCTCAATGTACACATATATATACATACACAGACACATACATATATACCCATGCACACAATACACACTGTCTGCCCCCATTCACTCCCATCGCCACCTCGCCACACATGGAATACCATCCCCCTCCCCCCTCATGTGTGCGAGGTAGCACTAGGAAAAGACAACAAAGGCCCCATTCGTTCACACTCAGTCTCTAGCTGCCACGCAATAATGCCCGAAACCATAGCTCTCTTTCCACATCCAGGCCCCACACAACTTTCCATGATTTACCCCAGACGCTTCATATGCCCTGATTTAATCCACTGACAGCACGTCAACCCCGGTATACACCATCGATCCAATTCACTCTATTCCTTGCCCTCCTTTCACCCTCCTGCATGTTCAGGCCCTGATCACACAAAATCTTTTTCACTCCATCTTTCCACCTCCAATTTGGTCTCCCACTTCTCCTCGTTCCCTCCACCTCCGACACATATATCCTCTTGGTCAATCTTTCCTCACTCATTCTCTCCATGTGCCCAAACCATTTCAAAACACCCTCTTCTGCTCTCTCAACCACGCTCTTTTTATTTCCACACATCTCTCTTACCCTTACATTACTTACTCGATCAAACCACCTCACACCACACATTGTCCTCAAACATCTCATTTCCAGCACATCCATCCTCCGCGCACAACTCTATCCATATATGGCCCACGCCTCGCAACCATACAACATTGTTGGAACCACTATTCCTTCAAACATACCCATTTTTGCTTTCCGAGATAATGTTCTCGACTTCCACACATTCTTCAAGGCTCCCAGGATTTTCGCCCCCTCCCCCACCCTATGATTCACTTCCGCTTCCATGGTTCCATCCGCTGCCAGATCCACTCCCAGATATCTAAAACACTTTACTTCCCCCAGTTTTTCTCCATTCAAACTTACCTCCCAATTGACTTGACCCTCAACCCTACTGTACCTAATAACCTTGCTCTTATTCACATTTACTCTTAACTTTCTTCTTTCACACACTTTACCAAACTCAGTCACCAGCTTCTGCAGTTTCTCACATGAATCAGCCACCAGCGCTGTATCATCAGCGAACAACAACTGACTCACTTCCCAAGCTCTCTCATCTCATATATATATATATATATATATATATATATATATATATATATATATATATATATATATATATATATATATATATATATATATATATATTCATACGTATTCGCCATTTCTCGCGTTAGTGAGGTAGCGATAAGAACAAACGACTGAGCCTTAGAGGGAATATCCTCACTTGGCCACCTTCTGAAAACGAGAGGGGAGGATTTCCAATCCCCCGCTACCTCCACTTTTAGTCGCCTTCGACGACACGCAGAGAATACGAGGAAGTATTTTTGCAAGGAAATAGTGCAAGTGACTGGATTATAAAAGAAAAACAGGTTAAAAGAAAGGTGCAAGAGGTGAAAAAGAGGGCAAATGAGAGTTGAGGTAAGAGAGTATCATTAAATTTTAGGGAGAATAAAAAGATGTTTTGGAAGGAAGTAAATAAAGTGCGTAAGACAAGAGAACAAATGGGAACATCGGTGAAGGGGGCTAATGGGGAGGCAATAACAAGTTGTGGTGATGTGAGCAGGAGATGGAGTGAGTATTTTGAAGTTTTGTTGAATATGTTTGATGATAGAGTGGCAGATATAGGCTGTATCGGTCGAGGTGGTGTGCGAAGTGAGAGGGTCAGGGAGAATGATTTGGTAAACAGAGAAGAGGAAATGAAAGCTTTACGGAAAATAAAAGCTGGGAGGTAAGTTTGAATGGAGAAAAACTGGAGGAAATGAAGTGTTTCAGATATCTGGGAGTGGATTTGGCAGCGGATGGAACCATGGAAGTGGAAGTGAGTCACAGGGTGGGGGAGGAGGCTAAAGTTCTGGAAGCGTTGAAAAATGTGAGGAGAGCATTATCCCGGAGAGCAAAAATGGGTATGTTTGAAGGAATAGCGGTTCCAACCGTGTTGCGAGTTGTGGGCTATAGATAGAGTTGTGCGAAGGAGGGTGGATGTGCTGGAAATGAGATGTTTGAGGACAATATGTGGTGTGAGGTGGTTTGATCGAGTAAGTAATGAAAGGGTAAGAGAGATGTGTGGTAATAAAAAGAGTGTGGATGAGAGAGCAGAAGAAAGTGTATTGAAATAGTTTGGTCACATGGAGAGAATGGGTGAGGAAAGATTGACAAAGAGAATATATGTGGAGGGAACGAGAAGTGGGAGACCAAAGTGGAGGTGAAAGGATGGAGTGAAAAAGATTTTGAGCGATCGGGGCCTCAACATGCAGGAGGGTGAAAGGCGTGCAAGGAATAGAGTGA
This sequence comes from Panulirus ornatus, assembly GCF_036320965.1. Taxonomy (NCBI): domain Eukaryota; kingdom Metazoa; phylum Arthropoda; class Malacostraca; order Decapoda; family Palinuridae; genus Panulirus; species Panulirus ornatus. The sequence continues at coordinate 22,036,759 of NC_092286.1, read as the reverse complement.
ATTGGAACGATGTGGTATACCGGGGTCGACGTGCTGTCAATGGATTGAACCAGGGCATGTGAAGCGTCTGGGGTAAATCATGGAAAATTTTGTGGGATGTGGACGTGGAAAGGGAGCTGTGGTTTCGGTGCATTATACATGACAGCTAGAGACTGAGTGTGAACGAATGTGCCCTTTGTTGTCTTTTCCTAGTGCTACCTCGCGCACGTGCGTGGGGAGGTGGTTGTCATTTCATGTGTGGCGGGGTGGCGGCGGGAATTAATAAAGGCAGCAAGTATGAATCATGTACATGTATACATATGTATAGGTCTGTGTATGTATCTATATGTATACGTTGAAATGTGTAGGTATGTATATGTGCGTGTGTGGACGTATATGTTTATACATGTGTATGTGGGTGGGTTGGGCCATTCTTTCGTCTATTTCCTTGCGCTAACTCGCTGACTCGGGAGACAGCGACAAAGTTTAATAAATAATAATAAAATATATCCTATGTCTCTACTCCCCTTAACCTTGTATATATCCCATGTCTTTCCTCCTAAGTGTGAATGCACACACAGAAACACACCCCAGCCTCCGCCAGGATGAACACTTGGTTTGGTTGTAGGCCAACTGAAGCGCCCTGGATTCGAACCCATGCGGGCCCAACCTCGGGTAGTCCTATGCTGGCTCAATGTCAGAAACGCCTTTAATAAAGGGAATGAACCCCGTCTCTCGAACCTTCATTAGTGTTGCCGGGAGAGATCTACAGCCATACTGTACAGTTATGAACTGTTACGTGGTAGGGGATGCCCCAGGCTCTTAACATGTAGTATGTACACACGTATGTCTACACGTATGTATACCCCAGGTCATGCTAGGTACCCGTTCATCGTGCGCGCGCGCGCGCGCGCGCGCGCGTGTGTGTGTGTGTGTGTGTGTGTGTGTGTGTGTGTGTGTGTGTGTGCAGGTTGGGAGTTCTACGTTAGTAAGGCTCCATATCTCGTGTGTGTTGAGCAATAATTAATACAATCATATAGATACAGATTGGTGCTGGTGGTCTTCCACACTATATGAACAGGTCTTCCATACTCTGTGAACAGGTCTTCCACACTCTGTGAACAGGTCTTCCACACTCTGTGAACAGGTCTTCCACACTATATGAACAGGTCTTCCATACTCTGTGAGCAGGTCTTCCACACTCTGTGAACAGGTCTTCCACACTGTGAACAGGTCCTCTACACTATATGAACAGGTCTTCCATACTCTGTGAACAGGTCTTCCACATTCTGTGAAAAGGTCTTCCACACTGTGAACAGGTCGTCCATACTCTGTGAACAGGTCTTCCACACTCTGTGAACAAGTCTTCCACACTGTGAACAGGTCTTCTATACTATATGAACAGGTCTTCCATACTCTGTGAAGAGGTCTTCCACATTCTGTGAAAAGGTCTTCTACACTATATGAACAGGTCTTCCATACTCTGTGAACAGGTCTTCCACACTCTGTGAACAGGTCTTCCACACTGTGAACAGGTCTTCTACACTATATGAACAGGTCTTCCACACTCTGTGAACAGGTCTTCCACACTCTGTGAACAGGTCTTCCACACCCTGTGAAGAGGTCTTCCACACTCTGTGAACAGGTCTTCAACACTATATGAACAGGTCTTCCACACTCTGTGAACAGGTCTTCCACACCCTGCGAACAGGTCTTCTACACCATATGAACAGGTCTTCCACACTATATGAACAGGTCTTCCACACTCTGTGAACAGGTCTTCCACACTATATGAACAGGTCTTCCACACTCTGTGAACAGGTCTTCCACACTATATGAACAGGTCTTCTACACTATATGAACAGGTCTTCCACACTCTGTGAACAGGTCTCCCACACTCTGTGAACAGGTCTTCCACACTATATGAACAGGTCTTCTACACTATATGAACAGGTCTTCCACACTATATGAACAGGTCTTCCACACTATATGAACAGGTCTTCCACACTCTGTGAACAGGTCCTCCTTACTATATGAACAGGTCTTCTACATTATATGAACAGGTCTTCCACAATCGGTGAACAGGTCTTCCACACTGTGAACAGGTCTTCTACACTATATGAACAGGTCATCCACACTCTGTGAACAGGTCTTCCACACTATATGAACAGGTCTTCCACACTATATGAACAGGTCTTCCACACTCTGTGAACAGGTCTTCCTTACTATATGAACAGGTCTTCTACACTATATGAACAGGTCTTCCACACTCGGTGAACAGGTCTTCCACACTATGAACAGGTCTTCTACACTATATGAACAGGTCTTCCACACTCGGTGAACAGGTCGTTTACAATGTAAATTAATTACTAATAGTACGTACTCGAAACACAGTTCTAAATTCTGCCAACAGTTGGTTTACAATGTAAGTTGATGAATAATTCATCAAATGCTGTGCGTTACGTGATGACATGTTCCTATGCAACATGTAATTCAATCACTGAGTGAGTGCTCACCCCCATAGACCTTCGTGCACGTCCTGTCCTGTTTTGTGACATGCTAACTGAATGGGTAGGAGGGCATGATAAAGTTCTGCGGCTGTAATCAAACCGTATCAAAAAGTGTGCTACATAATTCATACAGACTAATAAATATAATGTCTGTGTAGCGACCGCCTGGGTCTTCAAACATCAACAAGAGATCATCTCACAACTTTGCCCGATATTTACCACAGTACGTACAGTGGTGCCTTGTGGACAGCCACGGCCAGGCTGCTGCTCCCACCCACACCACATGTCTCATCTCCTCTTCCTTCACCAGCTCCTGAACCATACGCATACATTACATAAACCATATGCATGCATTACATGAACCATACGCTTACATCACATGAACCATACGCATACATTACATGAACCATAGGCACCTCCCATATGACCCACACACACACACACACACACACACACACACACGCCATACGAGCTATACACACACACACACCACATGAATCATACACACACCCAACATGAACCATACAACACACCCTACATAAACCATACAACACACACCCTACATGAACCATACACACACAACATGAACCATACAACACACACCCTACATGAACAATACAATACACACCCTACATAAACCATACAACTCACACCCTACATGAACCATACAACACACCCTACATAAACCATAAAACACACCCTACATGAACCATACAACACACATCCTACATGAACCACACACACACACCCTCCATGAACCATACACACAACCCACATGAACCATGCAACACATACCCTACATGAACCATACAACACACACCCTACATGAACCATACAACAAACACCCTACATAAGCCATACAACACATCCTACATGACCCATACAACACACATCCTACATGAACCATACACACCACACATGAACTGAACCATACAACACACACCCTACATGAACCATACAACACACACCCTACATGAACCATACAACACACACCCTACATGAACCATAAGACACACACCCTACATGAACCATACAACAAACACCCTACATAAGCCATACAACACATCCTACATGAACCATACAACTCACATCCTACATGAACCATCCACACCACACATGAACTGAACCATACAACACACACCCTACATGAACCATACAACACACACCCTACATGAACCATACAACACACACCCTACATGAACCATACAACACACACCCTACATGAACCATAAGACACACACCCTACATGAACCATAAGACACACACCCTACATGAATCATAAGACACACACCCTACATGAAGCATACACACACCCTACATGGACCATACACACACCCCACGTGAACCATACAACACAACTTACATAAACCATACAATACACACCCTACATGAACCACACACACACACCTAATATGAACCATACACACACCAAACATGAACATACAAGACACATCCAACATGAACCATACACACACCCACTCTCTGTTCACCACCTGCCACCCATTCCAACTTCACTACTCTACTACACCACTCTGCTACCCACTCTAACTTCACCACTCTGCCAACCATTCGAACTTCCTTACTCTGCCACTCATTCTAATTTTACCACTTTACCACCCATTCCAATTTCACCACTCTGCTACCCACTCTTACCACTGCACTGTTACCAACCAAATGCTCACCTCTCTGACATCCACAATAACTTCACTTCTTTGGCCACCCACTCTGACTTCGCTACTCTGCCATCCAATCAAACGTCACTTCTTTACCACATTCTCAACTTCACTGCCGTACCATTCACGCTAGCTTCACTCCTCTGCCACCCAATCTAACGTGCGCCTTCTGCCACCCACTCTTGTTTCACTTCTCTGCCACTAACACTAACAACACTCCTCTGTCACCCACTTTAATTTCTCTAAGCTGCTGCTCAGAACAACAAGCAACATCTCGGGTCCAGGTCAACGGTCATCAGATATGAATTCGTGCTGGCAGCGAGGGTGTGTGTGTGTGTGTGTGTGTGTGTGTGTGTGTGTGTGTGTGTGTGTGTGTGTGTGTGTGTGTGGGCAGGTGAGCCGTGTGGACTGACGTAGTCTCACAGGCCCCTGTGAGTCACTCTCATAGTCAACACCTCCACACTAATGTACAACATCCAACTTGTTTTCATTTATCGAAATCTTATCTTGATCTACATAGTCTGAGACTTGCAATCAAGGCTCAGGCGCCAATCTGGCAAAATACCGGATAAGGAGACGATGTTCCCGAGAGTATGTTGTCACACTCCAGCCTCACCCCTGCCACGCACTCCCTCACACAACCATCCTGAAGGCCAACACACACACACACACACACACACACACACACACACACACACACACACACACACACAGGAGAAGAGATAAGGAAGCTGCTGTCGAACACAGCAAGAGAGAATGTGTGAAGAGACAAGAAGAGATGAGAGAGAGAGAGAGAGAGAGGGGGGAGGGGGACCACTTCTTGTGAAAGATTTGGAAACATGATCTACAGTGTTAACCAGGCGGCTCTGCGTCGCTGAAAAACAACAAATATGAAATGCATTCTGTAACTGGTGTGGTTACCAGGGTTACCATCAGCAGTGTCTGGTAAGTGTAACACGGGTGCCAGGGGTACCATCACCAGTGTCTGGTGGGTGTAACACGGGTGCCAGGAGAACCATCACTAGTGTCTGGTGGGTGTAACACGGGTGCCAGGAGAACCATCACTAGTGTCTGGTGGGTGTAACACGGGTGCCAGGTGAGGAAGGCTGGCGCTTGTGATGTGACACGACACCAGTGAACACCACTGCCAGGGGTGAGGACACACGATGGCAGTGTCACAGATGATGAGGAACATAACAATACCAACATGTGTCGTGTGATGAGGTCCTGCACTCTGTTGCCCGCCCACCGCCCAGGTGACGCGCCACACTAAGTCAGGAAAGGGAAGGTAAATGGACCATGGTAAAGGCCAGGTCTGCCACGCCTCTCCACCTGTTGTCGCAGTTAATGAACACTATCGACTGCCATCTGGTGATTAAGCCTTGAACCTCATTAAAGACAAATATATAAACATGTCTACACTAAACCTTCACATACCACCTAAGCCATCGTTGGCCTCCTCCCTTCCTTCTCCTCCTACGTTGCCTGACCATGCAGGGACGACACGTTGCTCTCGCCGCAGACACACTACACTATATGTATACCAACCCAACAACAACGAGAGTATCCACACAGCGGAGTTTGTGTTTGTTTCTTACAATGGAATCTACGTGTACTTCCGCTCCCACCCACCAACCATCCCCCCCCCGCCTCATCCTACCGACACACTTCATCGCTTTCTTCCGACCCCCCCCCCCCCCCCCCCCCACACACACACACACACACACACACACACACACTGTCAGCCCCAACTCCCCGCCCGACGTCCTGGCCACTGCCACCCCCTCTCCCCCACCTCTTCCCAGCCCCTCGTATAATAGCCCTTACAGCCTCCCCCCCCCCCCCCCGGTGGTGGGGGGATACTGCTCAGCTTCTGCCCGTCGACCTAACTCTTCCCCGTGACAAACTTGTCCAGCTGCCTCCGAAAGCACTGCCTCCATCGCAGCCCTAACTTGCCACCACCTAAGTCCCTGACCTTCCCTGCCTCCAACACAGCCCTAACCTGACACCCATCAAAGTCCCTGACCTTCCCTGCCTCCAACACAGCTCTACTAGACACCACCAAAGTCCCTGCCCCTCCCTGCCCAGTCATGGCCCTAATTTGCCACCAATTCAGTGTATGACCTTCCCTGCTCCCTGCTACAGCCCATCATTACCGCCTAACAGCCCCTGACCCGCCCTGCCCTCTACAGCAATCATTACGCATCATTATCTCAGTGGCAGAACAACAGTGGCGCCCCAACGCCTCAAGGACAGGTCCTCCTGACTGCAGAGATGTGGGTACTGGCGAGGTCCTCCTGCCCCTCGACCAGCAGAGATGTGGGACCTGGCGAGGTCCTCCTGCCCCTCGACCAGCAGAGATGTGGGACCTGGCGAGGTCCTCCTGCCCCTCGACCAGCAGAGATGTGGGACCTGGCGAGGTCCTCCTGCCCCTCCAGCAGCAGAGGTGTGGGACCTGGCGAGGTCCTCCTGCCCCTCGACCAGCAGAGATGTGGGACCTGGCCAGGTCCTCCTGCCCCTCGCCAGCCATGCAGGGGACACACAAGAGATAACATACAAAATATGACGTAATAAGTTAAAACGATCATGACGAGGATAACCGGATGAAACATCATCATCATCAAAACTGGGAATCAGGAAAGTCGAGAGAACAACAACAGACGTTGACAACGGAAGTGGTAAACGAGACGGTGGGCCAGGGAGGTACAAGGACGGGGCAGGGGCGAGGGAGGGTCGGGTCCTGGCAGAGTGTGGAGTACGTCCAGGCATGAGTCCCAGTAAGAAAACAAACACATCTTACTGCCTCAAACTGTAGGTCTAGTTTCCTTTGAAGAGGTGGTAAAGTGGGGATAAGGAAGAGGTTAGACAGCAGATGGTACAGATAAGAAATGGAAGACTTCCCCTCCCCGACCTCAACACAAGCTAGGATTCTGTCCTCAGGGATTTCTCAGGCGGTGGGGGACACTCTTAAGACTACAGCGGTCTGCGCCTGGTGGTGGGTGTCGGGCGGGCCAACAGCCGTGCAAACATCGTAAATCTGGCCCAGAGTCGCCCACCCCGAGGCAGGTACTGACCTCTCCCAGCCAACCTTACAAAAACTTTACAATAAATATATATATATATATATATATATATATATATATATATATATATATATATATATATATATATATATATAATTTTTTTTTGTCGCTGTCTCCCGCGTTTGCGAGGTAGCGCAAGGAAACAGACGAAAGAAATGGCCCAACCCACCCCCATACACATGTATATACATACACGTCCACACACGCAAATATACATACCTACACAGCTTTCCATGGTTTACCCCAGACGCTTCACATGCCCTGATTCAATCCACTGACAGCACGTCAACCCCGGTATACCACATCGCTCCAATTCACTCTATTCCTTGCCCTCCTTTCACCCTCCTGCATGTTCAGGCCCCGATCACACAAAATCTTTTTCACTCCATCTTTCCACCTCCAATTTGGTCTCCCTCTTCTCCTCGTTCCCTCCACCTCCGACACATATATCCTCTTGGTCAATCTTTCCTCACTCATTCTCTCCATGTGCCCGAACCATTTCAAAACACCCTCTTTTGCTCTCTCAACCACGCTCTTTTTATTTCCACACATCTCTCTTACCCTTACGTTACTTACTCGATCAAACCACCTCACACCACACATTGTCCTCAGACACCTCATTTCCAGCACATCCATCCTCCTGCGCACAACTCTATCCATAGCCCACGCCTCGCAACCATACAACATTGTTGGAACCACTATTCCTTCAAACATACCCATTTTTGCTTTCCGAGATAATGTTCTCGACTTCCACACATTCTTCAAGGCTCCCAGAATTTTCGCCCCCTCCCCCACCCTATGATCCACTTCCGCTTCCATGGTTCCATCCGCTGCCAGATCCACTCACAGATATCTAAAACACTTTACTTCCTCCAGTTTTTCTCCATTCAAACTTACCTCCCAATTGACTTGACCTTCAACCCTACTGTACCTAATAACCTTGCTCTTATTCACATTTACTCTTAATTTTCTTCTTTCACACACTTTACCAAACTCAGTCACCAGCTTCGTTTTTTTTTTTTTTTTAATTTTCCAAAAGAAGGAACAGAGGGGGCCAGGTGAGGATATTCCAAAAAATGCCCAGTCCTCTGTTCTTAACGCTACCTCGCTAACGCGGGAAATGGCGAATAGTTTAAAAAAAAGAAATATATATATATATATATATATATATATATATATATATATATATATATATATATATATATATATATATCTTTTCTTCTTTCATACTATTTGCTATTTCCCGCGTTAGCAAGGTAGCGTTAAGAACAGAGGACTGGGCCTCCGAGGGAATATCATCACCTGGCCTCGTTCTCTGTTCCTTCTTTTGAAAAAAAAAAAAAAAAAAAAAAAAAAAAAAAAAACGACAGGGGAGGATTTCCAGCCCCCCGCTCCCTCCCCTTTTAGTCGCCTTCTACGACACGCAGGGAATACGTGGGAAGTATCCTTTCTCCCCTATCCCCAGGGATAATATATATATATATATATATATATATATATATATATATATATATATATATATATATATATATATATATATATATATATATATATTCATACATATTCACCATTTCCCCCGTTAACAACGTAGCGTTAAGTACAGAGGACTGAGCCTAAGAGGAAATATCCTCACCTGGCCCCCTTCTCTGTTCCTTCTTTTGGAAAATTAAAAAAACGTTATATCTATTTTGCTTTGTCGCTGTCTCCCACATTAGCGAGGTAGCGCAAGGAAACAGACGAAAGAATGGCCCAACCCACCCACATACACATGTATATACATATACGTCCACACACGCAAATATATACATACCTATACATCTCAACGTATACATATATATAAACACACAGACATATACATACATACACATGTACGTAATTCATACTGTCTGTCTTTATTCATTCCCATCGCCACCCCAACACACATGAAATAACAACCCCCTCCCCCCGCATGTGCGCGAGGTAGCGCTAGGAAAAGACAACAAAGGCCACATTCGTTCACACTCAGTCTCTAGCTGTCATGTATAATGCACCGAAACCACAGCTCCTTTCCACATCCAGGCCCCACACAACTTTCCATGGTTTACCCCAGACGCTTCACATGCCCTGGTTCAATCCATTGACAGCACGTCGACCCCTGTATACCACATCGTTCCAATTCTCTCCTTGCACGCCTTTCATCCTCCTGCATGTTCAGACCCCGATCACTCTAAATCTTTTTCACTCCATCTTTCCACCTCCAATTTGGTCTCCCACTTCTCCTCGTTCCCTCCACCTCTGACACATATACCCTCTTTGTCAATCTTTCCTCACTCATTCTCTCCATGTGCCCAAACCATTTTAAAACACCCTCTTCTGGTCTCTCAACCACACTCTTTTTACTACCCTTTCATTACTTACTCGATCAAACCACCTCACACCACATATTGTCCTCAAACATCTCATTTCCAGCACATCCACTCTCCTCCACACAACTCTAACTATAGCCCACGCCTCGCAACCATATAACATTGTTGGAACCACTATTCCCTCAAACATACCCATTTTTGCTTTTCGAGATAATGTTCTTGACTTCCACACATTCTTCAACGCTCCCAGAAGTTTCGCCCCCTCCCCCACCCGATGATTCACTTCCGCTTCAATAGATCCATCCGCTGCCAAATCCACTCCCAGATATCTAAAACACTTCACTTCCTCCAGTTTTTCTCCATTCAAACTGAAATCCCACTTGATTTGTCCCTCAACCCTACTGTACCTAATAACCTTGCTCTTATTCACATTTACTCTCAGCTTTCTTCTTTCACACATTCTACCAAACTCAGTTACCAGCTTCTGCAGTTTCTCACACGAATCAGCCACCAGCTCTGTATCATCAGCGAAAAAACTGACTCACTTCCCAAGCTCTCTTATCCACAACAGACTGCATACTTGCCCCTCTTTCCAAAACTCTTCCATTCACCTCCCTAACAACCCCATCCATAAACAAATTAAACACCCGCCGCAAACCAACATTCACTGAGAACCAATCACTTTCCTCTCTTCCTACACGTACACATGCCTTACATCCTCGATAAAAACTTTTCACTGCTTCTAACAACTTGCCCCCACACCATATATTCTTAATACCTTCCACAGAGCATCTCTATCAACTCTATCATATGCCTAATCCAGATCGACAAATGCTACATGCAATTCCATTTGCTTTTCTAAGTATTTCTCACATACATTCTTCAAAGCAAACACCTGATCCACACATCCTCTACCACTTCTGAAACCACACTGCTCTTCCCCAATCTGATGCTCTGTACATGCCTGCACCCTCTCAATCAATACCTTCCCATGTAATTTCCCAGGAATACTG
>NC_092286.1:22016156-22021156 GCF_036320965.1 Panulirus ornatus | reverse complement strand
TATACCGGGGTTGACGTGCTGTCAGTGGATTGAATCAAGGCATGTGAAGCGTCTGGGGTAAACCATGGAAAGCTGTGTAGGTATGTATATTTGCGTGTGTGGACGTATGTATATACATGTGTATGGGGTGGGTTGGGCCATTTCTTCCGTCTGTTTCCTTGCGCTACCTCGCAAACGCGGGAGACAGCGGCAAAAAAAAAAAAAAAAAAAAAAAAATATATATATATATATATATATATATATATATATATATATATATATATATATATATATATATATATATATATATATATATATTCGCCACTTCCTGCGTTAGCGAGGTAGCGCTAGGAAGAGAGGACGTAACGGGCCTTATACGTTTACATCCATTCTCTAGGTATCATGTATAATGTACCGAAACCACAGACCCTACAGACCTATCCGCAGTTTCCCCCAACCGCGTCATATACACTGGTTCAGCCCACTGAAAGTTCGTCTTCCCCTGGTTGCTACGTCGCTCCAATTCGCTCCCTCCCCTGCACGCCTAGCACCCTCCTGCATGTTCATGTCCCGAATCTTCAAACCACCTTTCCACCTCCTCCTTGGTTTCCCTTTTTTCCTTGTTCCCTTCACTTCTGACATGTAAACCTAGCCTAAGCCTCAGCCAGGAGCCCAATCTAACAACAGCAGGTCGACTTTGGACCGACTGCCGCATCCAGGATTCGAACCTATGCCCTCGAAACCCGGGCGGCCCGTGAATGCTGATCGTTACATCACGGAGGTCATCCTATCCTTGATCATCCTCACTATTGCAGCACACCTCTTCAATTCTTTCGTATACACTCCTCTTACCACTAAATCTCTCTCTTCTCCAATAAACCCTCCTCACATCACATCACATCTTCAATTATTTCATTTCCACTTCATCCAACTTCTTTACATTTTCATCCTGGACCCAGGCCTCGCTTCGCCTCCCATACAGCACCGGATGGACTACCATACCACCAAACATACTGATATTTTCCCTCAAAGACAGCGACCTATCTTCCCACATCTTTCTAAGTGCACCGCCTCACCCACCCTATGGACCACTTCAGCTCCCATGGTTCCATCCGCTTCGATATCCACACCAACATCTAAAACATTCTACTTCTTCCATGCTTTCTCCATGCAACCTTACGCCCTAGCGAACCCGTCTCTTAACACTGCTAAACACCCCACCATCTGCCACCCAAACCAGGTCTCTAGACCCCAACCAGCTCTCAGTCAAGACCGCTGTATCTCACAGTCCAGTGCCAAGGGCCAGAACCCCACCAACCCTGAGTTCAGACCCCGTATCCCATACCTCAGACACGAGAACCCCAGAGTTGGCTCTTACTCCTGACCCCTGTACTATACCACGGTCCTGACCCCAGCATCCTAGGGCCAGACCTCCATCAGACCCATGTAAACCCCACACTAACCCTCAACCCAGCACTCAGATGTTATAAATAAAGGTGAGGACTGTGTGATTATCATCAATGGTGTACACAGGAGTTGCCCTGTGTGGCCCAGCAGGCCACCTTCAGATTCCAGTGGCCAATATGTAGTACAAGAGCAGCCAGCAGCAACGGTGATGGCCATCCACCATGGCTCATGCAGGCCACCGGTGGCCTTATTTACCTCGGTTTCTCTCACACCCACACACACACGGAGACGCCTGAGGAATATCTACAGAAACGCTCGCGTGCAACTGACACTTTATGGTAAGTCTGCGGCGAGACCGCTTCCGCCAGAATGCATGGCAACTACCGTGGCGGAGGTGAGCATTGAGACTGACCACACCACCAGCTGCCACTACTGTCCACCAAGCTTTACCATCATCACCTTCCTTCTCTGTCAGGATCACCTCCATCCACCACTCCCGGCTGTGTACCGTGCTGACCTAGAGCCTCAGGTCACGACCCGACCTGACCTCACCTGGGATGAGCCCTCATCCCCATCAGGGGAACATTGTCGACACCCACACCACAGCCGGGCCACACGAGGCAGCTGCCCTCCACAACCAACCACCATCAGTCATGTACGTAGGCATCCAGTCTATCTTTAAAACCACCCAGCGCCGCCAGCCAGCAAGCTCTGTGACCCCACCCGCCAACCTGCTCCACCACTCCACACCAACGGCCTCCACCCAATTCTTCACTGAACACAGACCTCCTTAGCTTGAATCCCTTGCCTACTCTGCCCCGAAAAGATACCCACCACCACTTCCTCTATGGCCACCTTTACTCACCCCCCCTCACCCACCACGATTCCCACCTCACCCTTTACCTCCCGGACTGCCTTCACACGTGAGGCTACAGCCCTCAGCATGCTCTCAACGAAAGCCACATGCATCTGTATCACAATGAACAACATTGTTTCGAATGAGCTGACAAATGTTGGAGGAAAACTTAACATAGCTGCAATGTTACCTAACATCCTCGTCCGCCAACTCTTGATCACTGACCAACATTTGCCAACAACAACAAGTGATGATTATAATCTTCCAGACTCTTAGCTTCAACAGGAATATACAATGTACGTCATTCTTGTTTTCTAAAGTTTCGTTTGTTTACGCCAGAGAATATATATTGGAACGACATGGTATATTGGTGTCAACGTGCTATCAGGACCGAACCAGGGCATGTGAAACGTCTGGGGTAACCCATGGAAAGGTCTGTGGTTTCGGTGCATTACACATGACAGCTAGTGACTGAGTGTGAACGAATGTGGCCTTTTAGTCTGTTTTCCTGGCGCTATCTCGCTGATAAATATAGTATAAGAACGGGACAAGAATCAAATGCCTTGTTTAATCACATTAAAAACTATGATCATTGCATTGACTGAAATAACGCCATCTGTTATTAAATTAACTCTATCACCACGAGAAATATCACTGAATCTTCTATTATTAAAAATACACAAAGAATTATAATCTTAATATTAGTGATGGTCTGTACAAATTGAATAATTTTACTGTTGATAAAATTTGTAAAATAAGTTCATGAACGCTCGTTGTCTGTCTTGGACAATCACATGTTTACCAAATGGCGTCCTAGCTTCGTCTCTTCGATGTATATCAGCTGACTGTCATATTACTCTCTTGTGACTCCCCTAATGATGAGATTATTACACGAAAGTGCACTTGGGAACTTATCGTATTTCATTTTCCCCATGGACTCATAGGAATATCTTGATCACGCGCAAAGTTGTGATCCTTTCCAATATATATATATATATATATATATATATATATATATATATATATATATATATATATATATATATATATATATATATTTTGCTTTGTCGCTGTTTCCCGCGTTTGCGAGGTAGCGCAAGGAAACAGACGAAAGAAATGGCCCAACCCACCCCCATACACATGTATATACATACGTCCACACACGCAAATATACATACCTACACAGCTTTCCATGGTTTACCCCAGTCGCTTCACATGCCCTGATTCAAGGTATACCACACCGATCCAATGCACTCTATTCCTTGCCCGCCTTTCACCCTCCTGCATGTTCAGGCCCCGATCACACAAAATCTTTTTCACTCCATCTTTCCACCTCCAATTTGGTCTCCCACTTCTCCTCGTTCCCTCCACCTCTGACACATATATCCTCTTGGTCAATCTTTCCTCACTCATTCTCTCCATGTGCCCAAACCATTTCAAAACACCCTCTTCTGCTCTCTCAACCACGCTCTTTTTATTTCCACACATCTCTCTTACCCTTACGTTACTCACTCGATCAAACCACCTCACACCACACATTGTCCTCAAACATCTCATTTCCAGCACATCCATCCTCCTGCGCACAACTCTATCCATAGCCCACGCCTCGCAACCATACAACATTGTTGGAACCACTATTCCTTCAAACATACCCATTTTTGCTTTCCGAGATAATGTTCTCGACTTCCACACATTCTTCAAGGCTCCCAGGATTTTCGCCCCCTCCCCCACCCTATGATCCACTTCCGCTTCCATGGTTCCATCCGCTGCCAGATCCACTCCCAGATATCTAAAACACTTTACTTCCTCCAGTTTTTCTCCATTCAAACTTACCTCCCAATTGACTTGACCCTCAACCCTACTGTACCTAATAACCTAGCTCTTATTCACATTTACTCTTAACTTTCTTCTTTCACACACTTTACCAAACTCAGTCACCAGCTTCTGCAGTTTCTCACATGAATCAGCCACAAGCGCTGTATCATCAGCGAACAACAACTGACTCACTTCCCAAGCTCTCTCATCCACAGCAGACTTCATACTTGCCCCTCTTTCCAAAACTCTTCCATTCACCTCCCTAACAACCCCATCCATAAACAAATTAAACAACCATGGAGACATCACACACCCCTGCCGCAAACCTACATTCACTGAGAACCAATCACTTTCCCCTCTTCCTACACGTACACATGCCTTACATCATCGATAAAAACTTTTCACTGCTTCTAACAACTTGCCTCCCACACCATATATTCTTAATACCTTCCACAGAGCATCTCTATCAACTCTATCATATGCCTTCTCCAGATCCATAAATGCTACCTACAAATCCATTTGCTTTTCTAAGTATTTCTCACATACATTCTTCAAAGCAAACACCTGATCCACACATCCTCTACCACTTCTGAAACCACACTGCTCTTCCCCAATCTGATGCTCTGTACATGCCTTCACCCTCTCAATCAATACCCTCCCATATAATTTACCAGGAATACTCAACAAACTTATACCTCTGTAATTTGAGCACTCACTCTTATCCCCTTTGCCTTTGTACAATGGCACTATGCACGCATTCCGCCAATCCTCAGGCACCTCACCATGAGTCATACATACATTAAATAACCTTACCAACCAGTCAATAATACAGTCACCCCCTTTTTTAATAAATTCCACTGCAATACCATATATATACATCCCTGGGGATAGGGGAGAAAGCATACTTCCCACGTATTCCCTGCGTGTCGTAGAAGGCGACTAA